>NC_061114.1:133066585-133246582 GCF_002878395.1 Capsicum annuum | reverse complement strand
GGCTGAAAGGTTCCAAGACTTATTCAGACGGTAGTCTGAGATAACTTGGATTCGTCTGCTTGAGGTAGCGGGCCATGGATGAGAGATCATAGAGTAGATCCTGGACCTAGCCAAGGTTGGTACCAAAAATTAATATGCTTCCCATTGGAAGGTTGCCATATAAGTCCTTTTTGGCAGTATCTCCATCCTAACTGTAGGTTTGCTTTATTTGTTGCTAGTGGATTCAAAATTTAAATTCAATAATGGTAATTCATTCTACTTTTGAAGTAATGTGAAACATAACATTTGTTGAAATTGATCCAGTGAGTTCTCTCTCTATATATTTTGTTCCACGTGGAAAATACTGGTTTCAGTTGAAACCCATAGTATATAAACTGTAACCACCAGTGTCGTGCGTGTTGTGTTTATCAAGATATTGTGTTTTAAAAATTTACTTATTTTTCATTGCCAAAACGAAACACTTTTTTGTGTTTTTGGGTGGTAGTGGATGTTTGTTCATATTTTTACGTATTTCCTAAATCACTTAGATGCTTCTTGTCTAAAATTTTTAGTGGTGCTCTTCAGTTCATACCATTTTAGTGATGTGTCTTTGTTGTGACAGGTTCTTTTAAACACATAACAAGAATGTTCATTGTGGGATTTGCTAATTCGTTTCTCACAAAAAAGGCAATTTGAAAGTATAGACTCAAAATCAACACTCTGGGATTTGCTAATTCATTTCTCACAAAAAGGCAATTTGAAAGTATAGACTCAACATTTCGTGCTAGAGAGCGTGGAAGTGTGAGTTTATATATGTAGAGAGAGAATATAAAAACATTGAGAGTGGAGAACTGGAAGATAAAAGAATTAGTGGAAGGGCGGTGGTGTCAGTGGAGAGCAAGAGCGATTGCCTCTGATTTATGAGAAACTATAACTAGCATTTAGTTTCTTGTTGAAGGCCTAGATTACTAACTTCTGGAGTTGCAATTTCATCCTTTTGTTTGCTGAATTAGCAGAAAAGATCTGAATTTTTAGATATTTGAGGTGAAGAGAATTCGTCTTCGAAGATGAAGTACATGAAACTTGGATCTAAACCTGATAAGTTTCAGACTGAAGGAGATAATATCAGGTGAACAATGGATTTAAATTTGGAGAATTCTGTTGAGTTTTGTTTATTCTGTATATATTTCTTATTTCCAACTGAGTTTAAGTTCTATGTACTAACAGGGTCTAAGTATTTATACAATCTGATCGTTTACTGTGGCTTCTTCATTTTTGTTATTTCTTTTTCTGTATTGCTTTGGTCCAGAAACAGTCTCTCTTCCTCTGAGGTAAAGGTAAGGCTACCCTCTCCAGAGCCCACTTGGTAGGATTACACTGGGTATGTTGTTCTGGTGTTATGTTGGTAAAATACTGACCCATGACAGGTTAAAATTTACTGATAATGTAAAAAGATTTCACTGTCGGTGTATATGACCAATTGTTTGTTAATAATGTAATATATATATATATATATATATATATATATACATACACAATACTGTAGTGCTATGGCTATTGGAACTTTTGTTTTCATTTAGGCCAGGTTTTCCTCACATATTACAAACACAGAAAGCACATCATGCTGTACAATTTTGCTTGCTTGATGAAAAATGTTTTTTTGGTTATCATTGCTTAAATCAATCTTCAACTAGTTGGTTGAGTTAAAAATTGAAATTATGAAGTTTGGTTGGTTGGCAGGTGGTGTTTGAAGATGAATCTGAGTAGTAAAAAATTGAAAATAATGTTTGCATTCTAGTAGGAGCACTAAGATATGGAGTATCAATAGAGATAGTTTCATAAAGGACTTGCACACTTATTACATATCAAATGTTTTTCTTGAAACATATGCTTTTGACTACTTCAGACCATCAAACATCAGATTTTGTTAACAAAAATATATTTTTGAAAAATGCTGTACTTCAAACTAGACTGGACCTTTAAGTTAAAAGATTTCACCTTTATTGGCCTTTCCAAAACTTGCTATTGAATACTTTCGATCACTTCTAACAATAAAAAAAAGAATATTTTCGACCATTTCCCTCGAGCAATTCTTTCATTATGGAGCAGAAGTATGGCCTAAGCAACTTCTTGGTACACGATCTGTATTATGTCAAAATAACTTCAACACAAGTTCAAGAATAAATCAAGAACACTTATGAAGTTTTCCTACAGCTTCAACACAAGATTAAAACGACCTTTCAAAGAAGTGTGTTTTCAGTATTTTAAAGAAAAATAGATGAAGCATAAAAAGGCAAGTACTCCAAATTCACGGAGTGTCTTTAAGGAAATAATTTTCCTCAAGTACCCAAGGTTGCGGAATTTTTCTCCCATGATAAAATGGCTTAACAATCCGACAGTAGTAGTATCTCAAACGATCAGATTCTCTTCGAACCCACTCAACGGGAGATGATCACATAGAGTTTTTCAGAAGACAAGAAATGTTTTTAGTTCAGAAATTTTCATTACAAAACCTGTGGAAAAATGCAGGTTTATATAGCCATTAAGTGCCCCTTCCAACAGGTGGCAGTGGTTCATCGGAAAGGTGTGTCCATTGGAACAATCACTTCTGTCCATTCGAAACAGTGTGCCTGTTCCGAACAGCCACAACCATTCAAGCAATCATACATTTTTCCGAAATAGTGTGCCTTTTTACCCGAAGAGTTGTGTCTCTTCGAAGCAACGTTCAGTGTTTCTACATGCAGAAGCATGCACGCGTTAATGGAGAAGCAAAACTGTTGGATTTTTCAAACTATGTAAATAAATTTTGTCTAAAAATTTAATCTCATCGATTGATCATTTGACAAATTCAAATCCAAATTTGAAGCCGAGCGATGACGATGACGGCGTGAGGCACCTCTTGGTTCTTGCCTCACTTACTATGTGGAGTAAGTGTTTCTTACAATTTTTTCCTCCACTTGGTTCCATCAATTTTCCATTCACACTTTTAATCTTGAACCCAACAATCTCCCACATGAATGGGGAATGACTATCTTTGTAAAACTTTACGGACATGTATGTGATTATCAAACAAAGACTGATTGCATCTGGCTAAGTGGGTTTTCTTTTGAACTTTTTGTAGTGAACATGCATTGAATGCACTCGATCAATCAGTAGATTTGATATCTTTGAACCGTCGAGCTTTAATGTACACCTAGACACCACATGTCACACAACCATCCTTTTACCATTTATGGTTCTAATGGTTTTGTTCGTTTCAGCCATAAACACGTCCCGGTCTCATGAGATCTTAGAGAATAGGCCTTTACTAACATTCTCTCTGAAGCGGATTCCACTTTGCTCTCACATAGGTGATTTCTAAATGTTCAATCCTATAGGTTAAACTATTTGGTCAAATCTGCCAATTTTAGATAACCATTAAAAGAATTCACACCATAAGTCTTATCCTTGTTTACTAAACATTGTCTACATCATGAGAATTGATTGGGTATATTGACAATATTGAACCTGTCAGACACAACTTTGTTTGATCTCCTTGAACCTAGCTCTTGGGATCTTCAGTCTTCTAGATAGAGTTACCGCTATGCTGACTTTTCTTAGATCATAAACCCATTCCCTTAGATGTTCTCTCAACTCCTTCTCTAGATAGACATTTTGTAAGTGGGTCCGACATATTATTCTTTGACCTTTACATAGTTAACAGTGATAATTTCACTAGGGAGAAGTACTTTAACGGTATTATGTCTCCGTATTATGTGACGAGATTTATCGTTGTACGTCATGCTCCCTGCACTACCTATCGCCGCTTGACTATCACAGTGTATACATACTGGTGCCAATGGTTTGGTCTAATAAGGAATATCTTTCAAGAAATTTTAGAGCCATTCTGCTTCTTCACCGGCTTTATCCAATGCGATAAACTCAAATTTCATTGTGGAGCGAGCAATACATATCTATTTCGATGATTTCCAAGAGATCGCTCTTCCACCGATCGTAAATAATATCCACTCATGAATTTTACTTCATTTGATCCGGTGATCTAATTTGCATCACTATATCCTTCAAGTACCGTGATATATTTATTATAATGCAAAGCATAGTCTTGAGTGTATTTAAGATACCCCAAAACTCTTTTCATTGTCATCTAATGAGTTTTATTGAGATTACTCATGTACCGACTCAACTTAGTAATAGCACATGCTATGTCTGGTCGTGTACAATTCATTATATACATTAAAAATCCCAACACTCTTGCGTTCTCCAATTGTGAGTCACTTTCACCTTCATTCTTTTGAAGTGCAAAGATCACATCCAATAGAGTCTTGGCAATATCAAATTCCAAATACTTGAATTTGTCAAGTACCTTTTCAATGTAATGAGACTATGACAATGCCAACCCTTTTGGAGTTCTATGGATTCTTATCCCTAAGATCACATCCACAACTCCAAGGTGTTTCATATTAAACTTGCTCTCAAGCATTTGTTTCATAGCATTTATGTCATAAATGTCTCTACTGATGATCAACATATCATCTACGTATAAACAAACAATGACCTGGTGATTTGGAGTGTCTTTAATGTAAACACATTTATCACATTCATTTATCTTGAATTCTTTTGCCAACATGGTTTGGTTAAACTTCGCATGCCACTGTTTATGTACTTGTTTTAGTCCATAAAGTGACTTAACAAGTTTACACACCTTATTTTCTTTTCCTGGAACCATAAAACCCTTAGGTTGTTCCATGTAAATTTCTTCCTCTAATTCTCCATTTAGGAATGTTGTTTTCACATATATTTGATGGATTTCAAGGCCATATACCACCGTCAAGGAAATTAACATTCGAATTGACGTTATCCTCATTACAGGAGAGTACGTATCAAAGTAATCAAGGCCTTCCTTTTATTAAAGCCTTTTACTACAAGTCTTGCCTTGTATTTGTCAATAGTACCATCCGCTTTCATTTTCTTTTTGAAGATCCATTTAGAACCTAAAGGTTTATTTCTTGGAGGAAGATCAACCAACTCCTACGTATGGTTGCTGTGAATCAATCCCACTATTGACTGCCTCTTTCTAAAGGATGAGTCTGAAGACGTCATCACTTCTTTAAATCTTTGAGGCTCATTTTCTACGAGAAGTGTTACAAAATCTGATCCAAAAAAAGTTGACGTTCTTTGACGTGTACTACGTCTTGAATTCTCATCATTATGTACATCCTCAATTGGTTCATCTCAAGGTTGTTTAGACCCTCTAGGAGACTGTTCATGTCTAGTTTTATACGGATAAATGTGTTCAAAGAATTTAGCATTATCTGATTCAATTATCATATTTTCATTGATATCTGGATATTCGAATTTATGAACCAAAAACCAACATGATTTACTACTTTTAGCATATCCTATGAACACGCAATCCACCGCTTTAGGTCCTATTTTTACCCTTTTAGACATAGGAACTTGGACCTTCACTAGACACCTCCACACTTTGAAATATTTTTAGTTGGGTTTCCTTCCTTTCCATTTTTCATATGGAATTGATTGTGTATTACTATGGGGCACTCTATTGAGTATTCGATTAGCTATAAGAATAGCTTTCCCCACAAGTTTTGCGGTAAACCTGAACTTGTAAGTAACGCATTCATCATTTTCTTTAAGGTTCGATTTTTTCTTTTCGTAATTCCATTAGATTGAGGTGAGTACGGATCCGTAGTTTGATGGAAAATTCCATTCTCTACACATATTTATGCAAAGGGAGATTTATATTCTCCGCCCCTATTATTTCTTATCGTTTTGATCTTTTTGTCTAACTAATTTTCAACTTCTATTTTATATTGCCTAAACGTATCTATTTCTCCATCCTTACTGTTTAGCAAATAGATATAACAATATTTAGTGTAATCGTCAATAAAAGTTATAAAATATTTTTTCCCACCACGAGATGGTGTTGGCTTCATATCACAAATGTTAGTGTGAATTAAAGTTTAAGGGATTGGAATTCCTTTCAACGGACCTAAGGATGCTTAGCATACTTTGATTCCACACATTTGACATTTTGATTTATTGCACTCAAAATTTGACAAAACTTCTAAGTTAATCAGTTTTCGCAATATTTTCTAATTGACATGTCCTAATCGTTCATGCCATAAATCATTAGACTCAATCAAGTAAGAAGAAACTAAACTTTTATTGATTTCAACATTCATTACATTCATTTTGAATAAGCCCTCAGTGAGGTATCCTTTCCTACGTACACTTCTTTTTTACTAAGTACAATTTTTTTGGAAAGAAATACACATTTGAATCCGTTTTTATCAAATAGTGATGCAGAAATTAAGTTCTTCCGTAACTCCGATTCATACAGGACATTGTTCAAAGTCAACACTTCGCCTGAAGTCATTTTCAAGCATACTTTTCCTGTTTCTTTAACTTTTGCAGTTGCGGAGTTTGCCATGTAAATTTTCTTTTCGCCATGAGCCGGAGCGAATGCAGCAAACAACTCCTTATTTGCACAGACGTGGCAGGTGGAACCGGAATTCATCCATCATTCTCGAGGATTTCCCACCAAGTTGTATTTAGATAGCATAGCATACATATTGCTCATCTCTTTCTTGGATTCCGCTATATTTGCTTGGTCCTTCTTTTTACCTTTCTTTGGGGCACGACAATCTGTTAACTTGTGGCCAATCTTGACACAATTAAAGTATTTCCCCTTGAATTTCTTCTTAGATTGATTGCTTTCTTGTCTAACTTTCTTTCGCTTTTTTCAAGTTGTTGTGGCATCTTCTATAATGTTTGCTCCATTCATTGCAGAATTTCCTTTCGACCTTCTTTCCGCGGCTTTTTTGTCTTCCTCAATGCGCAACCTCAGAATGAGGTTTTCGACTGTCATCTCCTTTCGTTTATGTTTCAAGTAATTCTTGAAGTCCTTTCATAAAGATGACAACTTCTCAATTATCGTAGTTACTTGAAATGTCTCATTCATAACCAAACCTACAACGAAGTTTAGATGAATATTAAGAACATTTTTAACATATTCAAATAAGCTATTCATCAAATTTATACCTTCTGCAAGGATATCGTAGAAGATAACTTGCAACTCCTGCACTTGAAAAACTACAATCTTACTATCGATCATTTTGTACTCAAGGAATCATGCAACATAGAACTTCTTGGTTCCCGCATCCTCATTCTTATATTTCTTTTCCAACGCATTCCACAATTCTTTAGATGTCTTCATTACGCTGTAGACGTTGTATAAGTCATCTTGGAGGCCGCTTAAGATGCAATTCCTACATAGGAAATCAGAATGTTTCTGTGCTTCTATTACAACAAATCGTTCCTGGTCCGAAGTTCCTTCGGCACTTCTGGAGCATTTTCTGAAATAAACCTTTGAAGACATAAGGTTGTTAAATAGAAGAACATCTTTTGTTGCCACCACTTGAAGTCAACTCCAGAAAATTTTTCGGGCTTTTCCGCTAGTGCTATAGTGGGTGGCGCACTTTTGTGCAACTAATTGTGGCAACACTTATTGCTGCCACACTTGTCACACCTTCAACATTACCGTCTGTAATCATTTTTTCCTGTCACAAAAAGACAGTCAACTTTAGTATCAAATTATACTTATTACAAGTTCATAGCAACTTATAAACACTACTTGTTTCAAGTTTAACGATGAAGTTTTTATGTCTTCCAATCATTAACCGAATGATCTTTAATTATGATGAAGATTTTATTTCTTCAAATCACTTTTTAATTTAAACGGTGTAGAAAGCTTAAAGCTTTAATCTCCAGAAACCAAATAATATAGATTATGAAAAAAAAACCTTTAGTGAAAAGAAAATTTCACCAAACAAGCAAAAATTTTTTTTTTCAATTATTTCCTTAAGATTGTTGTTTCGGGTACACAATCTGTATTATGTCAAAATAACTTTAACACAAGTTCAAGATTAAATCAAGAACACTTATGAAGTTTTCCAACAGCTTCAACACAAGATCAAAATGACCTTTCAAAGAAGTGTGTTTTCAGTATTTTAAAAAAAAAATAGATGAAGCAAAAAAAGGCAAGTCCTCAAAATTCATGGAGTGTCCTTAAGGAAATAATTCCCCTCAAGTACCCAAGGTTGCGGAATTTTCATCCCAGGATAAAATGGCTTAATAATCCGACAGTAGTGGTGTCTCAAACGATCGGATTCTCTTCGAACTCACTCAGCGGGAGATGATCACACAGAGTTTTTCAGAAGACAAAAAGTGTTTTTAATTCAGAAATTTTCATGACAAAACCTGTGGAAAAATGCAGGTTTATATAGCCATTAAGTGCCCCTTCCGAAAGGTGGCAATAGTTTATCAGAAAGTTGTGTCCTTTGGAACAGTCATGTCTGTCCATTCGAAATAGTGTGTCTGTTCCAAACAGCCACAACCATTCAAACAATCATACCTTTTCTCGAAATAGTGTGCCTTTGTCTTTTCGAAGCAACGTTCAACGTTTCTGCTTGCAGAAGCATGCACACGTTAATGGAGAAGCAAAACTGTTGGATTTTTCGGACTATGTAAATAAATTTTGTCTTAAAAACTAATCCCATCAATCGATCATATGACAAATTCGAAGTCGAAGCCGAGCGATAACGATGACGGTGCAAGGCACCTCTTGGCTCTTGCCTCACTTACCATGTGGAGTAAGTGTTTCTTAATATAAACATTTGAAAGTTTCATTCTCTGACCAATGTAGGAGAATTAGTAGACTTTCTCATTTTTTAGTGCACTTTTCATTTTGAGTGCTATCTCAATTTTTCTCTCCACTTGGTTTCCTCCATTTTCTATTCACACTTTTAATCTTGAACCCAACACTTCTAAAAAAAAGGAGTACCAATTAAAGAAAGTATTCTAGGTGCCTTACTTATCATACGAGAGCTAAAATGGTTCATTGCCTTGTACTTTGTTCTCCAACTCGTATTAAATATCAAACAGGCATATCCAAAACATGATAGATAGAAGCCCTGACTATGATTTCGAGTCTATTTAATGCTAGTCTAATACTTTTGTTGCATTTCAACTCATTTCACTGGTGTATTTATATTTGACTTGTAAAACATGTTTGAGCTCATTTTGTTTCACATTTTCAGTAAGTTAAAGAACAGTACTTACTCCCTCCGTTTCAAAAATAATGACCTACTTTCTTTTTTAGTTCGTTTAAAAAAAAATGACCCCTTTCCTTTATTGGCAATACTTTAATTTCAACTTTTCACATGGCATGTTTAGGACCACAAGATTAAAGGGCATTTTGATACATTTGACACAACTTTAATTTAAGGCCACAAGATTCAAAAGTCATCTTTATTTTCTTAAATATTGTGCCAAGTCAAAGTAGTTCATTCTTTTTTTAACGGAGGGAGTATAATTCTGTTGTGTTCTTTTGAACTAATACCGGGTTGATCCAGTTGAAACTGTTAGGTTTTTGCCCTTTTTTTCTTACCAAATTTAAGTTTTATTTTTCGTAGAAGGAAAATAAAAGTAATACCATAATTACTGTTACTTTTCCTGAAAGAAAAATATAAAACTTTTTCATATTTGACGAATCTTTTTCTTAGAGGAATGATTTTGGATCTCTATAAATAGAAGGCCCCCCTTCTCATATAATAATACAGTAGCATCCACAATGTAGTCATTAAAGAGTTTTGTTTAGGGGAGATTTTCTCTCTCGTTAGTTTTTCTATTTTTAAATATTAGGTTTTATATGTAAGCTAATTGGCCAAATAATATAATAATATTAAGCTTTTTCAGTATTGTTTTATGTGTCTTCTGAATTGTCACCATAATGGTTTGTAAACTATTAGATTCCGCATGAAGCCCTCTAGATTTCGAATCCAACAAGTTGTATCAGAGCCTATGGTTTAAAGATCCAATGGTTTGGTGAAACGAGGTTGAAGACAAGTTCAAGGCGATTCTAATCAATTTACAATCAATGTGATGATGGGAAGATTTTTTGTCAAAACATTCCTGTTGTTGCATCTCTAAAAATAAAAATAAAATATTTATTTTTAACTCACTTTTAACCATAATATTTTTAAATTTTAATTTTTACCATGGCAAGCAAAGATGGATCAAATTATGTCAAGAAAATCAAGCCAAACAGTGGAGATTTGTTAGGGTTTTTGCCTGATTTTCTTATCAATTTAAGTTTTATTTGTTTTAGTAGGAAAATAGAAGCAATACCATAATTACTTTTACTTTTCTAAAATATAAAATTTTTCCATATATGGCTAACCTCTTTCTTGGAGGAATGATTTTGGACCTCTATAAATAGAAGACCTCCTTTTTCATACAGTAATACAGTAGCATCTACAATGTAGTTGTTACAAGTATGCAATAGAGAGTATAAAAAAGAGAAGAAAACAAGAATTAAGCTGAGCTGACATTTGGTTAGTTGAAACTGTTAAAATGATAGTTGTAGTTTAGAATTCTGTTTTTACTATAGCTGTTACTGTAGCTGTGTACCAAAGTTAGTTAAGGTGGTTACAACTACCCAAAGTTAGTTGAGGCGGTTACAACTATCCAATTAAGAGTTTTAGCTATATAAACCATTGTACTGATTGTAATAGTAATTGAATAATAACATTTCTCTATTCTCTCTCTCAAATTCTCTTCTCGTCTTAGCTACGTTCTTGGATTTTCCCTGATTAGCATATCAGTTTTTCGAAGATAATTCCTAAAACGGAACTACAATTGCCACTCGATTAGCAATTGTGCATCAATTGGTATCAAAGTTGTCCTGATCCTTGGCCATAGATGATTAATCGGAGTAAGTCGAATGAATATATGGAGGATAAGATCTCACAGATGCAAGAACAGCTTCAGAAACTAATGGAGGGAATGACCAGCATCATGAATAGGAATTCACAGGTTGACAAGGAGATAGGGGAATTGAAGGAAAACTTGGTGAGTCTAGCAGTTAATAACCGAGAAAAAGAAGGGGGACGAGAAGAAGCTTCTACTGGAAGAGCTTGCTCCATGTATTTGCATAATGATTACAGGTCAAGAGACAATCATAATCATGGTAACTTCTTCACTCGATTTTCTAGGTTGGATTTTCCTAAATTCTCTGGCTTAGAATTAAGAACTTAGCTATATAAGGTTGACCAGTTCTTCTCTATGGATGAAATTCCATTTGAGCAAAGGATGAAAATAGCTTCTATCCATATGGAAGAGAAGCTATAACTTGGCACGGATCGTATGTGAGATCAAGGAACTCAACTGCAAAGTTGAGTTGGACTGAGTATGTGCTGGCCTTGAATGAAAGATCTGGGGAAGGGTTTGAGGATGCTATGAAAGCGCACAAGAAATTAACTTAAACAGGTAGTGTGCAGGAATATCAGGCTGAATTTATAGGTTGTTGACATCTGTGAACCTATCAATGGAAAACCAAATTAGTTGTTACTTAGGAGAGTTGACTCCAGAGTTGAATAAGGCTGCAATCACCTAAGACATTGATGCAGGCCTATAAATTGACAAGATTGTAGGATAATGTTTTTAAAGCTCAAGCAAAGTCTTGGGGTTTGAGGAGTGGAGGAATAGCGCAAGGACCCCTATTGCCTACTTCCCCATTTGCTATACCACCTGTGCCAAATTCTGTAGTTAAAAAGAGTAGTGATGTTTAACCAATTAGATATCCAAGGTTTAATGGAAATAATACTGGAAGGAGACTAACTTCTGCAGAAATGGATGAGAAGAGGGCAAAAGAGTTGGGCTTTTTGTGATGAAAAATATGTTATAGGACATAAGTGTGTAACCAAGAAACAAATTTATTTGATTGATGCAGTAGAAGATGATCAGCTATAAGAAGTTGAATGTGATGAAGCAGGACAACAAGTTGTTCTAGAACCTGAAGATTTGATGACCATTTCCTTACAAGCCTATACTGGTATCTCTGGATATCAAACAATTAGGGTGACAGGTTATCATGAGAAGATACAATTAGGGTGACATGTTATCATGAGAAGATGCCCTTGCAGGTTCTTATAGACACTGGCAGTACACACAACTTTATAGATCAGGAGGTTGCAAAAAGGCTAGGATGTCAAGCTAATAACATAGAGGAGCAATCTATAAGTGTAGCTGATGGGAGAAAAGTGACCACAACATCAATTTACAAAAATCTGCAGTGGTTGTTACAAGGCACTACTTTTGCTTTAGATTTCTTGCTACTTCCTTAAGGTAATGTGGATATTGTTTTGGGTGTCCAGTGGTTAAGCACCTTGGGAAGAATACTCTTTGATTTCAGCAGCAGAACTATTGAGTTCAAGTACCAAGGCAAGAAACATGTCCTGAGAGGAGCAACCAATAAGTTGAAGACTACTAAGAGTAAGACTTTAATCAAGAAGTGTGAAGTTGAGAATCAACTTTACATGTTATCCTTAATGACTACAGATTATGCAGAAGACCTTTGCTACAACATTCAAACTGACCAAGGTAATGAAACTCCCTTGATTTTAACTGGTTTACTTGATGAGTTTGCAAGCATCTTTGAAGTGCCAACAACCTTACCACCTCATAGAGGTCCTTTTGATCATAGAATTCCTCTGTTAGATTCAGAAAATCTAGTCAGTAAAAGACCTTACAAGTACCCTGGGATTAAGAAGGATATTATTAAGAAATTAGTTCAAGAAATGTTGGATCAAGGTGTGATACAACATAGTACTAGTCCATATGCTTCACCAGTGGTCTTGGTGGGAAAAAAGATGGTAGCTGGAGGTTATGTATAGATTACAGAGAATTAAACCAAATCACTATCAAGGAGAAGTTTTCTATTCCAATTATAGAGGACCTCTTAGATGAATTGGAAGGTGCACAGGTGTTTTCAAAAATAGACCTCAGAGTTGGATACCACCAGTTGAGGATGTTTGAAGGAGATACACATAAAATAATATTTAAAACTCATAAAGGCCATTACAAGTTTTTAGTTATGCCTTTTGTCTTAACTAATGCCCCATCATCATTCCAAAGCCTTATGAATTCAGTGTTTAAACCACTCTTGAGGAAGTCAGTCCTGGTATTTTTTGATGATATATTGATTTATAGTAGAAGCTGGAATGAGCATGTTGATCATGTGAGGGCAATGTTTGAGTTAATGCACCAGTTCCAACTATTTGCTAAGATGTCCAAGTGTGCTTTTAGAGTCAAGAAGGTGGAATATCTTGGTTATTTCATAACTGGAGAAGGTGTTGCTACTGATCCTAAAAAGATCATTGCAATTCAACGTTGGCCTACTCCTACTAACCTCAAATAGTTGAGAGGGTTCTTGGGATTAGCTAGCTATTGCAGAAGATTTATTAAGGGATTTGATGCCATTTGTATACCCTTACACGATCTCTTAAAGAAGGATAGGTTCAGCTGGTCAATTCAAGCTACTGAAGCATTTGATCAACTAAAGAAAGCCTTAATAACAACTCCAGTCTTAGCCATGCCTGATTATACTAAGACATTTTTAGTAGAAACTAATGCTAGTGGGAAAGGCATTGGGGCTGTACTCATGCAGGAAGGACATCCTATTGCTTTTATCAGTAAGTCCTTAGCCCCTAAACACCAGGTCATGTGTGTTTACGATAGGGAATTACTTGCACTTATTTTTGCTATTACAAAGTGGTCGCATTATTTACTTGGAAGGACCTTTGTTGTCAAAATTGATCAAAAGTACTTGAAACATCTTTTGGAACAAAATATTCATACTGATTCCCAGGTAGCCGGCATCACTAAATTGGTGGCTTTTGATTTCACTATTGAGTACAAAAAAGGGGCTGAGAACAAGGCTGCTGATGCATTATCAAGAAAACCTAAGACTGAGCTCTTAGCTATTTCATTATTGACACATGATGAAGCCTTATATGCAAGAATTCAAGCTTTTTGGCAAGCTGATACCACATTACAAGAAGTGATCCACAGGTTGCAGGTTCATCCCTTCTAATCTTTTACATGGCTTAATGATCAGTTAAGGTGGAAAGGAAGATTAGTTGTAGGAAAGGATTTACAATTAAGGAAGGATATCATTACATTATGGCATGCTACATCTCAAGGTGGGCATTCAGGGATGGATACAACAATCAAGAGGTTGCAGGCATTGTTCTATTAGAAATCTCTAAATTCTGATGTTAGAGATTTCATCAACAAGTGTAACACTTTCCAGAGGAATAAGTATGATGCTTCTGCTTATCCTTATTGTTACAACCTGTATCTGTACCTGATAAAGTTTGGACTGATGTATGCATGGATTTTATTGAAGGCTTACCTAAGGTGCAAGGTAAAGAGGTGAACTTAGTGGTGGTTGATAGACTAAGCAAGTCTGCTCATTTCATCAGTCTTCAACATCCATATACTGCTAAAACTGTTGCTCAATGTTCCATGGATCATATTTACAAGTTACACAGACTACCTTCTACCCTGACAAGTGACAGAGACCCCATTTTTGTTAGCTCATTCTGGCAGGAGTTGTTTGGATTGTTGGGAGTCAAAGTACAATATTCTACTGCATACCATCCGTAGACTGGTGGACAAACCAAGGTTTTGAATAGGATATTAGAGACCTATTTGAGGTGTTTCTGCTCAGATAAGCATAAAGAGTGGGTGTCTTATTTTCCTTTTACTGAATGGTGGTACAATACCACCTATCATACCACTCTTAAATGCACTCTATATGAAGTACTCTATGGCCAAAAATCTCCCATTCACCTTCCTTACTTAGCTGGAGAATCCAGTTCTGATAGGGTTGATAGGTCATTGATTGCAAGGGAAACAGTTATTCAACTCTTAAAGTTTCATATCCTAAGAGCTCAGCAGAGGATGAAGGATCTGGCAGACAAGCATAGGCCTGATAGGAGTTTTGAGGTGGGATATTGGGTGTACCTGAAAATTCAGCCTTACAGACAGATTTCAGTAGCTACGAGGCCCTTTAACAAACTGGCTGCTAAGTTTTACGACCCTTATTTGATCAAAGCTAGAATAAGTGCTGTGGCCTACAACCTATTGCTTCCTAGTGATGTACTCATTCATCCTACATTCCATATTTCTCAGCTAAAAAAATGTCATAAAGTCCCTTGCAGCATTGCACACCCT
The DNA here is from genome assembly GCF_002878395.1 of Capsicum annuum. Taxonomy (NCBI): domain Eukaryota; kingdom Viridiplantae; phylum Streptophyta; class Magnoliopsida; order Solanales; family Solanaceae; genus Capsicum; species Capsicum annuum. Next base: position 133,231,504 of record NC_061114.1, on the reverse strand, counting down.
CCAGTTATTCAATTGTCAAGTCCTTACTGTCCTACCCCTGAGAAAGTTCTAGACAAAAGATTGGTTAAAAAGGGTAACAAAGCAGTGGGACAATTGCTTATTAAGTAGAGCAACTTGGATGAAGATCAGGCAACTTGGGAATTCTCTTCTGAGTTTCAATTGAGATTTCCCTCTTTTAATCCTTGAGGTCAAGGATCTGCTGAAGGAAGGGGTATTGTTACAAGTATGCAATAGAGAGTATAAAGAAGAGAAGAAAGCAAGAATTAAGCTGAGCTAACATTTGATTAGTTAAAACTGTTAAAATGATAGTTGTAGTTTAAAATTCTGTTTTTACTGTAGCTATTACTGTAGCTGTGTCCCAAAGTTAGTTAAGGCAGTTACAACTATCCAATTAAGAGTTTTAGCTATATAAACCATTGTACTGATTGTAATAGGAATTGAATAATAACATTTCTCTGTTCTCTCTCTCAAATTCTCTTCTCATCTTAGCTACGTTCTCGGATTTTCCCTAAATTGCCACTCGATTAGCAATTGTGCATCAGTAGTCATTAAAGAAACTTCTTTCTTGGTTGGACCTCTATAAATAGAAGACCTCCTTTCTTATACAATAAAGAATCTTATTTAGGGAGAGATTTTTTCTCTCGTTAGTTTTTCTATTTTTAAATATTAGGTTTTATATGTAGGCCAATTGGACAAATACATATAATAATATTAAGCCGTTTTAGTATTGTTTTATGTGTTTCTCAATTGTCACCCCAATAATTTGCATCTTCCGCATGACGCCCTCTCAATTTCGAACCCAACAAGAATAAAAAGCTATATTATTGATATGGTTTGGCCAATTGGCCTACATATTAAAACTAATATTAAAGAAAATATAAAAACTGTATTAAAGAAAATATAAAAACTGTTGGGAGAAAAAGTGTAGAAGTAACTTGAAGTAAAGGAATAGAGCATACAGGTTTCTTTGCCTTGTGTGAACTAGGATCCAATAGTTTGGAAAAATGCGTTAAGAGATACCAGGAAAGCCATGCTAATAGTGTTATCTCTTCTTCAAAGACAAAACCATGCCTCCCCGAACGTACAACTAATGAAAAACACAGTTGATGGTGTGACTGCCCAGTGACTATTCCGATAATTCTTAGGCTGTAATTATGTAACTATAAAGATTCAGAGAATGAGATCAAAAGGATAATACATTAACTCTGGAAGCAAGCTTTTAAATAGAGAATATACAACCAACTACACCTAAAGTGCAGGCCACTATTTGCACACTATCTACAACTAACTAACTATTCCTAAATATACTCAAACCATCAGAGACTTATTCAAACTATAACAACTAATAACAAGAGTTAAATAAAGATAGTAACAAAAGGTAAATAAAGATAGTTAATACACCTCCACAAGTTAGGTAAGGTGCAACAATGCCTAACTTGGAACGACACCTAATAAAGGCTGATTTAGGAAGTGGCTTGGTGAAGGTATCAACAAGTTGATCACAAGCATGAACATGAGTAACATGAACTTGATGAGCGTGAACCTGATCACGGACATATGCAAAATCTACAGCAACATGTTTCATACGGGTATGGAACACTATTTTATGAGATAAATAAGTTACTCCCAACATTGTCATAGTAGATTGTTGGCGTCTTCGGAATGGTGAAATGTAACTCATGAAGTAAGTTTCGCACCCATGTGATCTCTGCAAGTGCATTGGCTACTGATTTGTACTCTGCCTCAGTGGACAAGCGTGCCACTGCACGTTGTTTTCTGGAGGACCAACTAACTGGATTTGGTCCAAAGAAAAGTATGTAATGTGATGTAGAGATTCTGTCATTTGGATCGCCAGCCCAATTGGCATCAACATACATATACAAATTGGAGTCAGAGCTACGAAGGATACGAAATCCTAAACTTGCGGTTTCTTTAAGATATCGTAGTACTCTTTTAACTATTTTCCAATGTTCATCAGTCAGAGTATGCATAAATTGTGACAATTTATTGACTGCATAAGATATGTCAGGCCGAGTGAGAGATACTGCAATTTGCCAAGGGTACGAAGGGGTACACTGGAACACATAGAAGTGGAAACACCTTTACAATTGCCCATATCTAGTTCAGAAAGAATTTCCAAAATGTATTTTGATTGAGAAAGAATGAGACCATCTGGCACTTGCTTAACATCAGCACCCAAGAAGTAGTTTAAATAGCCAAGATCCTTCAACGAAAATCTTTCTGCCAAAGAATTGATGACGAATTTAATCATGTGTGGATGGTTTCCAGTGATTATGATGTTGTCAACATAGACAAGCACATAAATAGCTACAGCCAAATGCTTCCATACAAATAAAGAGGTATCGGATTCTGTTCTGACATAGTGCATTTTTAGCAGATGTTCACGCAGAGCATTATACCAAGCTCGTGGGGATTGTTTAAGGACATAGATAGCCTTCTTCAGTCTGCAGACATGAGTTGGAAATTAGGGATTAATAAAGCCATAGGGTTGAGACATAAAGACTTCTTTATCCAATTTTTCTTGTACGAAAGCATTATTGACATCAAGCTGATGGATTGGCCAATTGTGTTGCACATCTATAGATTACACCAATCTTACGGTTGTCGATTTGAAAACAGGACTGAATGTCTCATGAAAATCTAAGCCAGGACGCTGCGTGAACCCTTTTGCAACTAGACGAGTTTTGAACCGATCTATAGAACCATCTGTTTTTCTCTTGATACTATACAACCATTTGTAATCTACAATATTTGTTGACATGTTTTGCAGCATGAGTTCCCAAGTATGATTGTTGGAATTCCATTGTCGAAACTGAGATAGTTTTCACGGCTGGTTGTTGAAGCGAGGATTGTTCCTATTGAATTGCGGAGGCGTGTTGGACTTCTGAGCAACAGCAGCTGTGATCATAAATGATATTTCTAGATCTTGATGTTTTAGGAAAAGCTCATGATCTGTGTGCTTGTGAAATAACTCTTCAAAGCTCAAAGGAGAGTCTCGTGCTCGTATCGCAGCAACAATTTCACGATACTCGAGGCTAAGGCCACTTAAAATTTTGACAATAAGTTTATCATCATTGACAGGTGAACCAACAACTTTAAGAGCATCGGAGAGGGAACGAACCTCCTGCAAGTATTCCGCAATGGTTTTGGAAGTCTTCTTGGTGTTTTATAGTTGATCTCGTAAGCTGAAGATGCAAGTATGGCTTTTGTTGGCATAGGCCATGTGAAGGAGTTCCCATGCTTTGTTAGCAGATGGTGCTGCTGCAACAGTTGGAGCAATTGTAGGATCGACCAATGTCATTATTGCTTGTTGGATCAATAGAACCAGATCTGATAACTGTTTATTTGTATGGAAGTATTTGGCTGTAACCATTTATGTGCTTGTCTATGTTGACGACATTATAATCAATGGAAACCATCCACACATGATTAAATTCGTCATCAATTCCTTGGCAAAAAGATTTTCGTTGAAGGATTTTGGCTATTTAAACTACTTCTTGGGTGTTGATGTTAAGCAAGTGCCAGATAGTCTCATTCTTTCTCAATCAAAATACATTTTGGAAATTCTTTCTGAACTAGATATGGACAATTGTAAAGGTGTTTCCACCCCCATGTGTTCCAGTGTACCCCTTCGGGTAGCTGATGGTTCGCCACTAACTGATGCCATGTGCTACCGGCGTACCCTTTGAAAATTGCAGTATCTCTTATTAGGCCTGACATATCTTATGCAGTCAATAAATTATCACAATTTATGCATACTCTGACTGATGAACATTGGAAAGCAGTTAAAAGAGTACTACGATATCTAAAAGAAACTGCAAGTTCAGGACTTCGTATCCTTCGCAGCTCTGACTCCAATTGGTATATGTATGTTGATGCCAACTGGGCTGGCGATCCAAATGACAGAATCTCTACATCAGGTTACATACTTTTCTTTGGACCAAATCCAGTTAGTTGGTCGTCCAGAAAACAACGTGCAGTGGCACGCTCGTCTACTGAGGCAGAGTACAAATCAGTAGCCAATGCACTTGCAGAGATCACATGGGTGCGAAACTTACTTCATGAGTTACATGTCACCATTCCGAAGACGCCAACAATCTATTGTGACAATGTTGGAGTAACTTATTTATCTCACAACCCAGTGTTCCATACTCGTATGAAACATGTTGCTGTAGATTTCGCATATGTCCATGATCAGGTTCACGCTCATCAAGTTCATGTTACTCATACCCATGCTTGTGATCAACTTGCTGATACCTTCACCAAGCCACTTCCTAAATCAGCCTTTATTAGGTGTCATTCTAAAGATTCAGAGAAGGAGATCAAAAGGATGATACATTAACTCTAGAAGCAAGCTTTTAAATACAGAATATACAACTAACTACACCTAAAGTGCAGGCCACTATTTGCATGTTATCTACAACTAACTAACTATTCCTAAATATACTCCAACCATCAGAGACTTATTCAAACTATAACAACTAACCGTTAAATAAAGATAGTAACAAAAGGTAAATGAAGATAGTTAATAGTAACAAGTAGCTTTACATACCGAGGAACTGATTTCTTAGTCATTTTCTCTAACGGGAAGCGAAAATTATGCTTCAGGAAGGGAAACATACATTATTACATGACTGAGAGTTGACAAACAAACCCCTTTCTCTCTGTCTCTGTGTGTGTGTGAAGGAAAAAGAAAAGTATTCTACAAGCACTTACATCATGTGGCGATCACTACGCCCATCATGCAAAGGAGATCTTCAACATTCATATATTTGGACAGCTCCTTTGTTAGTTATTAAGCCTCCATTCTTCAGTCGGCTAAAACAATATGAACTTATAGACACCCACATTATAGGATTGTTGTTTCAAAGTTTTACTTGTAGTTAGTGATGTGGTAATTTGAGATGGTTGGTAAGGTTTCCGTTAGGCATATGATCAACGAACTTTATCTTCAGGTATGTAGCAGCTGAATTGGCGACTGCCATGGTCATTAGTGTTGGAGATGTAAAATTTTACCTGCACAAGGTATGTAGCCTTTTGCATTCCATATTTGTCAACTGTTTTCTGCATGAGAAATAGCAAATATACTATTTTCTCCGGCCAAAATATTTTCTGTTAATTCTAATATTAGTACATTTTCTTCAGTTTCCCCTTCGGTTGAAGAGTTATCGCTTGCAGAAGCTCGTAGCTCGTACAAACGAGGAAAATAGTGATGAAATCAACATCCATGATATACCTGGTGGACCTGCTGCTTTTGAAGTATGCGCGAAGTTCTGTTATAATATGACAGTAACTTTGAATGCATATAATGTCTTTGCAGCTCGTTGTGCAGCAGAGTACTTGGAAATGTATGAGTCAGTTGAGAAAGGAAATCTTATCTACACGATTGAAGTTTTTCTTACGTCTTGCATCTTCCAGATCTGGAAAGACTCCATTATTGTTCTTCAGACCGCAAAAGCTTTTCTTCCCTGGTTCGAGGAATTAAAATCATTAGTTATTGTGTGGTATCTGTAGCATCTAAAGCTTCTGTGGACACCTCAAAGGTGGACTGGTCTTACACTTATAACCATAAAAAGCGTCCATCGGAAAATGGAAATGATCTGCACTGTAACACAGTGAACCAGCAACAGCTTGTTCCAAGAGACTGATGGGTTGAGGACCTTTGTGAGCTTCATATTGATTTGTATAAACGGATCATAGCAACGATAAAAACGAAAGGATTTCTTCAGAAGCAATAGGTGAAGCATTGAAAGCATATGCGAACCGGAGGCTCCCGGGTTTCAGCAAGTGTAGTATACAGGGAAGTGATCCTGAAAAGCATCAGTACTTGGTTGATACGATCATTTGGTTGTTGCCCAAAGAGAATAGAAGTGTTTCCTGCAGTTTCTTGATCAAATTGCTGCAAATATCTATTGCATCGGAATGTGGACAAACAGTGAGAAGTGAACTGAAGAGTAGGATTGGCCTGCATATGGAAGATGCAACAGTAGGTGACCTTCTAATTCGAGCTCCAGATAGAGAAGCTGTTATATTCGATATTGACCTAGTACACGATCTTGTAGAAAATTTTATACTGCATCGAAAGAGCAGTCAGATTGATTATTCTGCAGATAATAGATTCCAGGATATATCCCCGGCGATTGCGTCAGATGATTCCGAAGTAAAGGAGGCTAGGATAATTGATGGATACCTTGCTGAAGTTGCTAGAGACCCAAATCTACCACAATTGAAATTTATCAATCTTGCAGAATTGGTCTCTGACTTCTCTAGACCTTCTCCTGATGGAATTTACCGTGCTATTGACATGTATCTTAAGGTATCCTTTTTGCACTCTCTTGTTTGAGTTGCAGGTTGTTTTTATGTAAGCTCAATAGCTTCTCCGAGAGAAATATGCCAATATTATGTGAAGAATTTTTCGTCAACGATTATGAATGTTCATTACTTATTTGTTTTGGCAGGAACATCTTGGAATTACCAAAAGCGAGAGAAAAAGAATTTGTAAGCTAATGAACCGCAGGAAGATATCAGCCAAGGCCTGCATGCATGCTGTGCAGAATGAGCGCCTTCCTTTACGAGTAGTTGTGCAAGTTCGGTTCTTTGAGCAAGTCCGAGCCACAGCATCATCCGGTGGTGGTAGCACTCCTGACCTCACTAAATCGGTCAAGGCTTTGCCCCCGATGGGATCTCAGGGTTGCTTCACATCTGCTACATCCAACGCTGAGGACAATTCGGATGATGTGCTCACAGCCAAGGAACTTAAAGCTCTGAAAGGTGAGCTTTCTACTCTTAAGATTGAATGAAACGAAAACAAATGCTGAGAAGGTTGACGGTAGCAAAGCGAAAGGTTCAATCATGTCCAAAAAAATGTTCTCAAATTTGTGGTCATATAAAGATAGACAAAGCGAGAATAGCAGCTAAGATACATCAGAAAGTCCATCATCTTCTAATGCAGGGGAAACAAAGTCCACCTCATGTAGAATTGGGAGGTATTCCCTGTCTTAGTATGAGGTGAAAAAGCAGTCCCCAGGACTTTGGTTGCTATAAGAGTGCTTCATGTATTAGGTGTCATGATTTCAAAACCAACCTCAGACCAATGCCTGGTTTTTAAAGGTCGATGGATAAAGGGGCGGGCTCGTTTGAGCTGTGTGCTTGTTGGCTCCTGGGAGATTTCTCGTTTCTTAAGAAAAAAATATAGCTGCATAGTGAATATAGTTTCCCTCATACAAGTTAGGCTTACTCAAGTGGTTGAACACCTATGCCATCGATTGGTAGGTTGATGGTTCGAGTCACGCCTGAAGTTAAGTACGAACACTATTGATCCTCCTGGGATGGGGTGGAAAAAAAAACAAAATAAAGTAGTTTCCTTCATCATGTTCACTGTACTTCCTGTTGACTCAAGGATTAGAGGAACTAAACCTGTCACTACCCTTGAAATGGAAAAGAGAGAATCCTCTTATGTTTTAGTATTTGATTCAAATATGTTTCCAATGTATCCTGTAATTCACTCAGAGAAAGTATAGATTAGAGCCAAGGAAAGTCTTTGTAGAAGGAAACAAGTTCTATGGTAGCTTTCAAATTCTTCCCCAGAATGTTTTCTTCTCTGTTAACAAGTGGCTCCCTTACCCCAGTTGCACCATATTCTTGAGAATAAGGAATTTTTACTATTCTCTGCCACTCTTCTTCGTCTTTTCTATTATTTGTTAACAGATGATTGAAAACTTTCCTGGCAACTGATGAAAGTTTATTACTGGTAAAACATTAGGCGTTACGGGCAGCTCAAGCACATTGGTATGGCCTAAGGCAAAAGTTAAATCAGGTCTTAAACTCAACAACAAAAATTATATACGTTTTTATGTAAAATTTATTTTTCTAGTTTTTTGAGATGCAAAATTGTTAGTAATTTTTTTATAATCGATTTCTTCTAATAATTCCTTTTCAATTGATAATATAGCTAATCCACTTAATCTTTCTTAAGACATTGTTGATCTTAAATAAGATTGCATCATTTTTAATTTTGAAAAACTTCTTTCTGCAGAGGCAACGGTTACGGAAATTGTTAACAATAGTCTATAAGCAATACAAGCATTTGAAAAAGAATCTAAGTCTTTTTATTTGATTGAGTATCTCGTTTAGAGTATTATCTTCTACTTGTACTATTTCCTTTAAAAAATTTAATTCAGAAAATAAGTTTAAACCGTCAATATTAGAGTGGGTATTATGTTTTAAGGAACATTCAAGATTAAGGCAATATTTTTTAAAATTCTCATCATCCAAGGATCTCAATTTCTTCCCACTAAGTAGAAAATAAAAAATATTTTTATATGCTTCAAATTGTTCAAATCTAATTTGAAGTGAAAAAATAACTTGGTCTACTATGTATAAGAAGTAATCAACTCTAAGAGATTTTTCAAGAGATCTTGTGATTTCATTATCAACATTCTCATTATTTTTTTTTTTTTATAGATCACACGCTTATTACGAAATTGAGGTTCTATATTCATCTTTAATGCAATTTACTTTGCTGAAATCATAGTAGATGTAAATCCTTTTTCTTTTTATTTTAAAAAAAAAAAAAGAAATTAGACCTCTTAATTGATCCATGGCAACATCAATATGCATATTTTTTAATTGTAAATTTTTGCAAATTGAATTAACAACAAATAATACATCATACCAAATAATTATACCTAGTAAAAATTTAAAATTTTCAAACTCATAAATTGTTAAACAATTAGCTTCACTTTTAGTCTTTGGATCATCACCAGCTTCCACTAATTTCAATAAAGCATCTCTTATTTGTGGAGTTTGAAATCTTATTGCTTTAATATTTTCAATACGACTTTTTCAATGTGTTTGTGACAATGATTTAAGAGTTAAACTAGGTACATAATCTTTCAATTTTTTTCATCATTTAATGGTAGGAGAAAATAGTGAATATATACGCTGTATCACTCCAAAGAATGATACAACTTTCGTACAAGAATTAGCCATATCGCAAAGTGCTAAATTTAAATTATGACAACCACATAGTGTAAAATGATCTAAGATTTATATCGAGAAGTCTTTTTTGTACTCCTTGATTTTTTTCCCTTCATATTAGATCCATTATCATATCCTTGTCCTCTTAGATTATCAATGTCAAGTCCAATACATTTTATTTCATCTAAAATAATTTCAAAAAGACCTTTTCTACTTGTATCATCCACTTTGAAGAACTCTAAAAAATATTCAGTAGTTTTTATTGGAGTTGCTGAAATATCCAAGATAATGATTATGAATTTCATCATATTTAATTCCACGAATATCCTCCTACATGATTGGATCAAATTCTGCAATCATTTCAATAAGGCTTAAAAGTTTCTATTATTTTCTTGATGTATTTTTTTATTTTTTTCTCTAAATGTCAAATTATTTTTTTCAAGAGTTTTTATGATGGAAATAATTTTTGACAATATATTCTTTCAATGTTCTTTATCTCTATTAATTCGATCTTGAACATTTTTATCGATTATTCTATTGTTATGTAATCTGATTTCTAAATCAATCAGCGAACGGATATTAATAATATGTTGGCTAGATGTTTCGTGAGATCTAGGTTTAGCATTAAGATTTTTTCAATCTCTACTACCTTCACTAGCAAATTTATTGTTCTAGTATTGAAAGTAGTATTAAACAACTTGCAACAAAAATAAAATAAAAAAGGGCAGTTTGGTGCGCTAAAGCTATCGCTATACGCGGTATTTGGGGAAGGACCCCACCATAAGGGTGTATCGTACGCAGTCTTTGGGATAAACTAACCATCTTCTTTCATGTCTTTCTCCATTTGTCAATTTTTGAAAATAATGTGTGGTAGAAAAATGCCTTAAAAATTCATCCTTTAGAAAACCTATGTCAATAGTTTTAATTGGTCAATTTTCTACTAATAAATCTCTTAACTTTATATCAATATGATTCCATTGACTAGGATCAGATATATTTTTATACGTAAAATTATTTGATTCATTTATAAAGTCTTGACTTTTTTTGAGAATCTGCATCTAATATTTTATTCGTTTCCTCCCCTTCTTTGTGGATTATATCATCATCTAACTCAACTAAATTAGTGACTTGTTCATCTAAATAATATTTTTCTAAAATTTTTAGTTTAACATTAATATTATTTGGCAAAAATTTATCAAGAGCTCCTTTTTAAGATTTTATCAAATTATCAACTCATTTTTTTTTTTTGTACAAATTCTGAAATTCATATTTTCTAATTGACATATTAAATTCTAACAAATAGTTTTAAACTCAATCTACACTATCAAATAAAAAAATATCAAATATAAAATATAAAAATAATATAAAAAGTTAAAATGATATTACCCAATTCAAGAAATATGAAGGCTTGTTGATGATCCCAATTATCTTTTAACTGCTTCAAAATGTATTTTTTAAATTTGAAACATGAACCGTGTTCTCTTCAAAGTGAAATTATCAATAAGTAAAAATATTATCAACAATGTTTAATTTTTGATATTAACTCTTTGAGTCTTTTAACTTGGAAAAAGAGAATAAAGAGGAACAGAAGAAAGTGAGAGGAGAGAATGTCGTGAGAAAGAGAGAAAAAGTGAGAAAGTGGGTACAAAAAAATAATTTAAAAGATTAAAAGGAAGGAAAATGTTTTTTATTGGAGAAGTAATTTAAAAGATTAAAAGAAAAGAAAATATTTTTTATGGGAGAAGTAAAAAGATATCAACTCAATATTAATTACTTATCTCCTATTTTAAAGTGTTTTATTTTTGTAACTAATCCTATTTTTTTAGCTATTCATCACCTAAAAAAAATTCTTTTTTTTTTACACTACTAATATAATAAGTGGTAGAAATGCCCCCTCCTCCCTCCCCCCATAATTGGAGCCTTAGGTAACTGCCTATAATTTCTACCTTACCAGTCGATCCTGGCTTTACGTAGATGGTTGTTACGCATTGTTTCATAATGTATTATATTATATTGTATGGTGTTGCACTATATTGTCATGAATATCATGTTTGGATAAATTGCACTGTTTTCTTAGATTGTATTATTTTCATCATTACGTAATGCCACACATGAATAATTTGAAGAATAAATCTATAAAAAAAACAAAGTACGAGATACAACTATTATAAAAAGGTGGGATAAAGAATAAAATTAAATTATTAGATAAATAAGAAGAAGAAAAATAAGATAAGAATACGGTCACACTAAATCGATGTCACAAAAAATGAGAATTTTCATATAACGCTATATTTAACGATAAGATACAATAATATATTTAAACTAATAGTACAATACAATAGGTCCCAACCATCTAAATAAACTGTTACCAATGTATGGTCCCACTATTCATTTCTTCCCCAGTGTATGATTAAAAACTTTCACAACTACTTTTCTGGTTTATTAGGTTCAGGTGCTTGAAAGACTTGATGGCTAGGCTCATCTCTAGCCCAATAACAATTTAAAGAGGATAGGTTGCTCAGAGATCGAAATGGTATTAGAGTTAGCACCTCATAAAATATTCTATGGATCAACTAAAATAGTTCAATCACTTTATTGATCATTAAATATTATTGAATCATCTTATTCATCGTCAAAAGTCAAAATAGATTTGCAGAAATGTTGAAGTACTTAAAACAGACTCCAACCTCTTTATCATATATTTATGGGGTGTCTCTTTATTTTAACAAAGCATACACCATATTGTATATTTGAGCTTGTTGAGTCGTTCCTTTTGCACTTTTTACAACCCATTACAAGTGACTATCCGATCTCTCCTATGTCGTTGCTCTTGTCGAGACCGTAACAATGTGGACCCAGATGAACTTATAAAATTGCATTGGAGAAATAAGTAACTCCAGTTTCCTTAGTACTGGAACAAACTACAAAATATGGATTGACATGTTGGGTTTAAATTTGATTGGGCGTCATGCGAAAACTTAATGTGGCAAACCAAACCAGTGATAATTCAGATGACATAATATCAAATATTAAATAAGCATAATATTAGTATATGATTTGGCTATTAACCTACATATAAAACTAATATAAAAGAAATATTAAAACTATATAGAGAAAAATCTCCCACTAATCAAAACTCTTTAAATGACTACATTGTGAAAGCTATTATGTATGAAATAAGAAGAATAATTTCAATTTATAGAGGTATAAAATATTTCCTCTAAGAAAGAGGTTAGTCAAATATGAAACAGTTTTATATTTTTCTTTTAAGAAAAGTAAAAGTAATTATGATATTACTTTTATTTCCTTCCAAAAAAAAAAAACTTAAATTTGGTAAGAAAATCAAGGCAAAAATCCTAACAAATCTTTTTTTTTTGCTTGATTTTCTTGACAAAATTTGAACCATCTTCTTCATGTCACATGCATGATTTTGGAATGAAGCTCTTTTGGACTAAAAATATATGAACTCTTTTGGGTTAAAAATATTGGAGCCCTTTGTGGAGTTAAAAGTGACTTGATTATTTTAAAAGTAGCAACATGATTGTTGAAAATATGATTGACAATTGTCTCCACATGTAGTTTTTTTAAAACTTTTTTTACCAAAAAATATTCTTCATTATCATCAACTTGGCTGCAACTTGCTTTGAACTTGTCTTCAATTTTGATGAACCATTGTACCCATAGAATTATTGGCTCTGATACCACTTGTTTGGTTCAAAACTGATTAAGCGACATGCGGAAGCTTAATGTTGTAAACTACAGAGACGATAATTCAGATGACATAATATAAAATATTAAATAAGCATAATATTATTATATGATTTGACCATTTACCTTTATATGAAACTAATATAAAAGAAATATTAAAACTATAAAGAGAAAAATCTCTCCCTAATCAAGACTCTTTAAATGACTACATTATGGATGCTATTGTGTTATGAAATAAGAAGAAGAATCTTGTTATGAAATATAAAGTAAGACAATAAGAATAGAGAGAGAAGAGAGGAGATTTCTTTATTTCTCATGAGGGGATTTTGTCAGATTTAATTACAATGAAGGTTGACCCCGTTATTTATAGTAGAAAACTAACCTTGGAGTTTCTAAATTTTCCATAAATAGACATTCACTATATATGGAAAGTAGACATTCACTATGTATGGTAAAGTAGACATTCACTATATATGGTAATGTATTTATAACACCCCCCCTTGAATGTCTAATTGATAGATAATGTATCTCGTTAAAATCTTATTAAAAAAAATAGTGAAAAAAATCTAGTAAAGGAAAAAGAGTACACATCTCTAACAATACGTATATACGCTGTCTCATTAAAAACCTTACAAGGAAAACCCAATGGGACAAAACCTCATAAGGGAAAAAGAGTACAACGCGTATTAACTCCCTCTAATAAGAACATCTTTGAGCCTTTGCATCCTGATCTTGTGCACCATCTTCTTAAAAGTTGTAATTGAAGGAGTGTCACTTGAACGAATCAGTTGCACGTTAATATCACCATTCAGAGCTCATATACGTAGAAAAGTTTTGATGAAGTGTGCTTGGTTTTATATCCTTTTATGAATCCTTTCTTAAATTGTGCTTGCATGCTGCATTATCTCCATATAAAATTATGGGTACATTATCATATTTCACACCATATTTTTCTTGAATGAGATGTATCATAGATCTCAACCATACTCATTCTCAGCTTGCTTCATGAATAGCTATTATCTCAGCTTGGTTCGATGAAATGGCTAGATAGACTGCTTTGTATATCTACAAGATATGACAGTGTCCCCACATGTGAACACATTACATGTTTGAGACCAAGATTTATGCGGGTTAAATAAATACCCAGCATCAGCATAATCAATAAGATCAAGACTGTAATTTTTAGAATAAAATAATATCATGTTGATCCCATTTCGATGTCTCTTAGTAGGAGTAGAACTATACCCTACTAACAAATTAACTAGAAAATATTATATCAGACCTTGTAGTATTTGCAAGGTACATAAGTGCACCAATTACACTATGATATGATACTTCATAACCAATTCAAATTGATATATTTCTTATTTCAGCAAATAATCTATTTCTTTTGAAAACTCTCCACGAATTTCAATAATTTTTAAGCTATAAGCTTATGTAATATGAAGATTATAAATAAGTTTCCCATAAACTTTTATATGCCTCAAATATTTTGAATCCTTAAAAAAGTTTTCATATAAATTTTTTCAATTGACAATTTTCAACATTTCATAAGTGACATCTTCAAGTATCTGGAATGCAAATCAAATAAGTTTTAAGCTTACCAAGATGAAGCCTTACACGTCACTTGATAAATATTTCTATATCATCATACTTAAATAAACATAGAATTTAGATCCTCATAATCTTTTACAATATTACGCTAATATTGTATCAAAAAAATTATCGATGATATATCATTTTGTATTGGTTCACAATGGGACATGACATTTTGAGATTTCATCACTCATTATTTTCAGGTACCTGAACCTCTCATAAGGTTTTATGAAGTGTTATGTCGTAGGCTCTTCAAGAGCACATTACCTTCTTATTATGATTATTTGCTCGTCATTCTTTTCAAGGATTATTTCATTTGAAATCAATTGGTCTACCACGTTTCATATATGCATAGACTTTTTCCTTTAGGGACACAAAATAGGAGCACTTGCAACTTAAATTTGAGATTAAATTTGAGTCAATAGATGCTTTCGTGTATTTGACTTGAATTATCTTTTGAATGAGGATCTATGATAATTCCTAACATATTTCATAGCTGCTTCTAATCTCCCCCTTATGTTAGAAAAACTAACATACATCCTCCATCTTCTTTGAGGAATCCATCTTTGTGCATTATGGTATATTCAGTAATCATATACTACACATCAAAACTATTAGATGGAAATGTGTGATTCTTAACTCAGAACCAACTTTGAGGGGGAATTAATCATAATTTATTGGTTTGATTCATACAAGTACTTTTGTATATAATATTTTAGACCATTCATAAAGCTTTTGTTCTCATTAGTAATGATTTAACTATTTATCGAAGTCATTCAATGTCAAAACATCATTATCAAGATGAATTGTCTTGATTACACAATCTGAAAGTTATGCTCTTAACTTAATTTTATTGAGCAAAAAACTTTATGAATGTCAAACTGCAGGTTGACAATAAATGTACATATGATTATCTTATTGATGAATCTTAATAGATCACATGACTGGTGAATGGGTCCATATTCATCTTTTATACTTTTTAAATTTTAAGGGATCAAATCCCAACATTAGTTGGTCCAACCAACTTATCATGAGAACAACTAACTATAATACCCCGGTAAATTTTTCGTTGAAATTTTGTGCGTAAACGTGTTGGGTTCTATCTTCTAGAATGAATTATAAATTTTCCATGCAAAATGTCTTAGATTATGACCACCATTGCGTAGAGTATGGAATAAGCTTTCCAACTATATGTCGATCATCCAAAACGGACACTCGAGCGACGAGTTATGAATATTCCGATCGAACCGTGAATAGTAGTGAACAGTAAAACATACAGGAAAAAGTACTGAGGCTTGGCATATTTTTTCTCCAACTTTAAACGATCTTAACTTCTTGTACATAATGATCTGGGTGATATACTATATATAAACGGAAAGCTCTGCGAGTCCTCTTTCCAATGAAATTGGTTTCATCCAATTTGTCTATCGGAGCAAAATGTTATGGTCGATCTACTTCAGCCTATCAAAAAAAAAATTTTGGGTCAACTTTAAACGATCATAAATCCTCGTACACAATGATCTGGGTGAGATACTATATATCAACGGAAAGATATGAGAGTCCTCTTTTTAATGAAATTGATTTCATCTAATTTGGATCTCGGAGTAAAACGTCATGGTTGATCTATTTCAGACTATCAAAACAATCCATGAAAGTACAGATTCGAGAATTATTTGATTTTTAGGGGCATTTTGGTCATCCCCCCTTACCCAAAATCTGTCCAAATCCTATATTAAAGCCTATTAGAAGCATTATATGTTATATTTCATCAAATTTCCTCAAAAAGAAAATCCTAAGCTCCTACATCCAACTTCAAGAACCTCTAAAGTTCACCATTAATTCTGCAAATTTATTCAAGATTCCAAGTTCCTAGTTCAAGAACTCTAAGAACCATCATTCAAAGGCACGATTAACATCTCAAAAATGAGTATCGATCTAAAGTTCATCATTCAAGGTATATGGAGTTTTTCAACAAGAACTCTCTTTCGTTCTTGTGCCCAAAAGTAATTTTCTTTACAAAGGCATGATTTTTATTTGATTTTTACGAATTTGAAGCATGAACCCATATCTTATGATGATTATTATGAAATCTTAATGTTTATGATTTTGAAAGATGAATTTACATGTGTGGAGATATAAAGCCGGAATCTTGAATGATATTTATCATGATTTTGATATTTGGATCGTGAATCCTCATTGGAAATTATGTTTTTTTTAGAAAGTGTATGTTATAAGCACGTTGATATTGAATATTTGAGATATTTTGAATGATTTGACCTTTTGGTCTTAATGGAGTTATTTTGAACTCGAGTGTGAAAGAAATCTACAATGTGGTTGATTTTGATAGATGGGAAGCATGATGGCTCCCGATGTATATTTATATATTACTGAAATTGTTTTGTTGTGGATTGTGTTTGAAATGATCTGAGCTAAGTTCGAGAGAAATCTTTAGCACCGAGTGGGAGGTATAAAGCGACCTTACTTTCCTAGAACTACGTGACCCTCCGGAGGAGTGAGCTTGAGGCTGATTTATATAGTGATCACTAGTTTGTGTGGATTTGATATCGATAGTCCTACTCTGATGGCAAGGATAGTACGCTCTCCCTAACGTGGGTTGTACGTTGGACTCTATGTAGCTCACATGGTTTATGTCTGTTATAGGATCTCCAGTGTGTGTGTGTTTCCTTGTGTCTATGGTGAATGGTGAAGTGATTTGAAAGTGGAATTGTGAAAGTTATTCTTTTGAAAGATTTAAATGATATTTACATTATGATAATTGATATTCTTGATGAACTGAAAGTGATTGACAAATTATATGACGACTCACATGTTTTATTGTACTTATTTCATCCTCTCATGATTATGATGATTTTCTTCGGGTTATGTGAGTCTTTCATATATCCTGCATATTTTTTATAAATATTTATGATGATGATGTTTATACAACTATATACACCCCACATACTCGGTTCCTTTCCATGGTACTGACCCACATCATCGAATGTGGGCTGCATTTTCTCGGAATGTAGGTTTAGGTGCTCAGTTCCAGGTTTGACAGTGATTCTTCGAGCACTCTGTTCTACATCCTTTGTTGTGGTGAGTCCTTATGTTCTGAGGACAGGATGTCTGATATTGGTTTCACAGAATTATTTACATTTGATAACTGAGTATGAGTCAGTTGGGGCATGTTTCAATGGCTCGTTGGTTTTATTGATTTTCTTAGAGGCTTGTCAGACTAGTATAAATATTGGGAGTTGACTAATAAGTCATATTTTGTTATCTTTCTGAAATTCTTTTATTCTTGGATAATGACTACTCTGTTGATATTTGAGGGTTATTTATGGAAACCCCGTTGATTTGTGTTGAACTGAATGAAAATGGCTCAAAGGGTTAGCTTGGGGCTACTCGTATCCTCAAGCACTGTGTGACACTCTGGGACCCATTTTCTAGGGCGTTACAAACTTGGTATTAGAGCCTAAGGTTTTAAGGTGTCCTAGGGAGTCTGACAAGCCGCGTTAAGTAGAGTCTTGATCATCGGTGTGTAGCGCGCCACATCTATGAGCAAGAGGCTACAAGACATTTTAGGGAAAAGTGTGATTCTTTCTTTCAGAAGTCTATCGTGCTTAAAGTGTCTCTCTCTGCTATTGATTCATGCTCTTCTCTTTTAGAAATATGCCTCCACATCGAGCGAGAAGAAATAATGATGGTCAGCAACCTCAACCCGCTGACCCATTGAATGAAAATGTGTCTCATGCTAAATTTCGAACAGCCTTTCAGGCACTGGCCCAAGCTGTTACTGCAAATGTTTAGGCCAACTCGGCCCCGACTCCAAAGCAGCAGGGAGGTGATTCAGCTGCTGCTAGGATCCGTGATTTCATATAGATGAATCCACTAGAATTCTATGGGTCCAAGTATGATAAGGATCCATGGTTGTTTTTAGAGGAGATACGAAAGATTACTCAGGTGATGTATGTATCTGAGGAACATAATGTGGAGTTGGCTGCGTATAGGTTGAAATACCTTGCTTATAACTGGGTTGTTGCTTGGAGGAAAGGTAGAGGTGAGGGAGATGTCCCTACAACTTGGCAAGAGTTCCAGGATGTATTCCTTGATAAGTTTTTCCCTTTGAAGATGAGGAAGGCGAAGGTGGAAGAGTTTATGAACCTGCGACAGGGCTCTATGACTGTTAGGGAGTACTATCTAAAGTTCAATCAGTTGACCAAGTATTCTCCTGACTTAGTGGCTGATAATCGGGCTAGTATAAGTAAGTTTATGACTGGAGTGTCTAGTTATGTGGTTAAGGAGTGTAGGTCTGCTATGCTGAATAGTGAGATTAATCTTTCTAGGCTGATGATTCATGCCCAATAGATTAACAAAAACAAGATTAAGGAGAGAGATAGAATGAGAGGGAATAAAAGAGCTAGGTCCGAGCAGCATGGACAGGGTCAGACTAGATCGTAGGGAGGGAGTCACCCTCAGTATCAGGATCGTTCGTCTATGCCAGCACCATCATCTGCTAGTACTTTTGTGCCTAAAGGTAGGTAGGATCAAGGTAACAGGTCATATAAATCCAGGTCCCAGTACAGTGCTGGCAGTAAGCCAAATCGTCCCCTATGTCCTAAGTGTGTTAGGGCTCATTCGGGTGAGTGTTGGGGTGAGAAAAGGGGTTGTTTTCGGTGTGGTGACATGGGTCACAGAGTTAGAGATTGTCCACAGGATGGACAAGGGCATCATGACTATCGCCCTCTGACCTAGACTCAGACTGTTGTGCTCCAGTTCCAGTGACTCACCCAGCCCCAGCTCAGGGCGCCTCTTCTAGCAATACTGGCGGGCAGCTCTAGAATAGATTCTATGCTTTATCTTCCCGCTAGGAACAGGAGGACACTTCCGATGTTGTTACTGGTATGCTTCGTATATTTCAGTTTGATGTGTATGCTTTGTTGGATCCTGGATCCAGTTTCTCATATATTACACCTTTGATTATTGTGAATTTTAAAATGAGTCCTGAGATTACTCCTGAGCCTATCCTAGTTTCTACCCCAGTGGGTGATTCGATTGTTGCCCAGAAAGTGTATAAAAAGTGTCTTGTTACCGTTCTTCATAGAGTCTTGTTGGCTGATCTGATTGATCTAGACATGGTAGATTTTGATATGATTTTGGGTATGGACTGGCTATATTCTTCTTATGCCTCTATTGATGGTCGGACCCAAGTGGTCAAGTTTTAATTTTTGGGGGCATCCGTGTTTGAGTGGTCTGGGAATTCTGTGTCACCGAAGTGTCATTTTATCTCTTACCTCAAAGCTAGAAAGCTTATTTTCAAGGGGTGTATTTACCATTTGGTTAGAGTCAAAGACACTAAGTCTGAGACTCCAACTCTCTAGTCTGTTAACGTCGTCAATGAGTTTTCTGATGTCTTTTCAGATGATCTCCCAGGGATACCTTCTGATAGAGAGATAAAGTTTGGGATTGATCTTCTTCTCGATACTCTGCCCATTTCTATTCCTCCTTATTGTATGGCCCCTGCAGAATTTAAGGAGTTAAAAGAGCAACTCAAAGATCTACTATATAAGGGTTTCATAAGGCCCAGTATTCTCCTTGGGATGCTCCTGTGTTGATTGTGAGAAAGAAAGATAGCTCTTTGCGTATGTGCATTGATTATCGCCAATTGAATAAAGTCACTGTAAAAAATAAGTACCCCCTTTTAAGAATAGATGATTTGTTTGACCAATTGCAAGGTGCAAGTTATTTCTCAAAGATAGACCTTCGTTTCGGCTATCATCAACTCAAAGTTAGGGAGTCTAACATCCCGAAAACCATTTTCCAAACTCGTTATGGCCATTTTGGGTTTCTTGTTATGTCTTTCGGGTTAACTAATGCCCCAGCAGCTTTCATGGACCTCATGAATCGAGTGTTCAGACCATATCTGGATATATTTGTCATAGTGTTCATCGATGATATACCGGTGTACTCTCGTAGTGAGGATGAACATTCTAATCATCCCCGAACTGTCTTGCAAACCCTTAGAGATCACAAGTTGTTTGCCAAGTTCAGTAAGTGTGAGTTTTGGCTAAGGTCAGTTGCTTTTCTGGGTCATATCATTTCTTTCGAGGGTATTAAAGTTGATCCCCAAAAGACCGAAGCTGTTAGAAATTGGCCTAGACCTATTTCTCCAACTGATATCCGAAGTTTCTTGGGTTTAGCTGGCTATTACCGCTGTTTTGTTGAGGATTTCTCCTCTATAGCATCTCCTATGACTCGGTTGACCCAAAAGAAAGTGAAGTTTTTATGGTCCGAATCTTATGAGAAGAGTTTTCAGGAGTTGAAGACTCGACTCACTTCAACCCCTATTTGACTTTGCCTGATGGTGTTGATGGTTTTATGGTGTACTGTGATGCTTCGAGAGTTGGGTTGGATTGCGTATTGATACAGAACGGTAAGGTGATAGCTTATGCTTCTAGACAGTTGAAACCCCATGAGAAAAATTACCCCACCCATGACCTTGAGTTGGCTTCTGTTGTGTTTGCTTTGAAAATCTAGACACACTATTTGTATGGTGTCCATGTTGATGTTTTCACTGATCATAAGAGTCTGCAGTATGTGTTTACCTAAAGAGAATTGAATCTTAGGCAGAGACGATGGTTAGAATTGTTAAAGGACTATGATATGAGTGTGTTGTACCATCCGAGAAAGGCCAATGTTGTAGTGGATGCCCTAAGTAAAGTGTCCATGGGTAGTGTTTTACATATGGTAGAAGGTAAGAAAGAGTTGGCTCGTGATGTACATCGTTTGGCTAGATTGGGGGTTAGGTTGTTTGTCTCTACTGAAGGTAGTATAAGGGTTCAGAGTAGTTTCGAATCCTCCTTGGTTTCGAAAGTGAAGGAAAAATAATACTTAGATGCTAGTTTGATTAGACTGAAGGAGTCAGTCAAGGACTAAAAAGTAGAGGATTTCTCCCAAGGGGGAGATGATGTGTTGAGATTACAGGGTAGATTGTGTGTCCCGAATGTTGATGATCTGAGATAGAGGATTATGGCTGAAGCGCATGGGGCGCGATATTCTATTCATCCTGGTGCCACCAAGATGTACCGAGACTTGCGAGAAATCTATTGGTGGAGTGGCATGAAGAAAGATATAGCAGCGTTTATAGCTAAGTGTGCAACATGCCAACAGGTTAAGGTTGAACACCAAAGACATGGTGGTATGATGCAAGAGTTTAGTATTCCCTCCTGGAAGTGGGAAGAGATAAATATGGACTTCGTGATTGGTTTACCTCCTTCCCGATGCCATCATGATTCCATTTGGGTTGTGGTTGATAGGTTGACTAAGTCTGCTCATTTCCTTCCTGTTCATACTTCATATACTGTTGAGGATTACGCTAGATTGTATATCTGAGAGCTAGTCAGACTGCATGGAGTTCCCTTGTCTATCATTTCGGATAGGGGTACTCAGTTCACTTCGTAATTTTGGAAAGCTTTTCATAAGGGTCTTGGTACCCAAGTGCTTTTGAGTTCTGCTTTTCATCCGCAGACCGATGGTCAGGCTGAGCGGACCATCCAGACCTTAAAGGATATGGTGAGAGCTTGTGCACTTGACTTTAAGGAAAGTTGGGATGATCACTTACCGTTGATAGAGTTTGCTTACAATAACAGTTTCCACTCTAGTATTGGCATGGATCCGTTTGAAGCCTTATATGGGAGGAAGTGTAGATCACCCATAGGTTGGTTTGAGATGGGTGAAGCTGTTGTGAGTGGTCCTGATTCGGTATTTGAGGGTATGGAAAAAGTTAAGTTGATTAGGGAAAGGTTGAAAACTGCGCAGAGTCGTCAGAAGTCATATGAGGATGTTAGAAGGAGAGACCTTGAGTTTGAAGTTGGTGACCTAGTGTATCTGAAAATTTCACCCATGAGAGGGGTAAAGAGTTTCGGAAAGAAGGGGAAGCTTAGTCCCTGTTATGTTGGTCCTTACAAAATTCTTAGCCGTGTTGGTAAGGTAGTTTATGAGGTACAGTTGCCTTCCGAGTTGTCATTTGTTCATCCAATATTCCATGTCTCCATGCTTAGAAAATATATTAACGATGTTGTGGTAGTGGATTCCTCTGTGAGTGTTGACATTCAAGAAAATCTTTCTTTTGATGAGATTCCTGTTGAGATTCTTGATTTCAGTGTCCGAAGACTAAGGAACAAAGAAGTTCCCTTGGTCAAGGTGTTGTGGCGAAACCAACCTGTTGAGGGTGCAACTTGGGAAGCTGAGGCGGATATGCGATCCAAGTACCCGCACCTATTTTCCACGAACTCCGATCAAGCCGAAGGTACCGTTCTAGAATGAATTATAAATTTTCCGTGCGGAATATCTTAGATTATACCCACCATTACGTAGAGTATCAAATAATCTTTCCAACGATATGTGGATCATCCAAAACGAACATCCGAGCGACGAGTTATGAACATTCCGATCGAACCGTGAATAGTAGTGAACAGTAAACCGTGCAGGAAAAAGTACTGAGGCCTGGCGTATTTTTGCTCCAAATTTAAACGATCAAAACTCCTTGTACATAATGATCTGGGTGATCTACTATATATCAACAGAAAGCTCTGCGAGTACTCTTTCCAATGAAATTGGTTTCATCCAAATTGTTTATCGAAGCAAAAAGTTATGGTTGATCTACTTAAGCCTAACAAAAGTGAATTTTTGGGTCAACTTCAAACGATCATAACTCCTCGTACATAATGATCTGGGTGAGATACTATATATCAACGGAAATATATGAGAGTCCTCTTTCTAATGAAATTAGTTTCATCCAATTTGGATATCAGAGTAAAACGTTATGGTTGATCTACTTCAAACTATCAAAACAGTCCACCAAAGGACAGATTCGAGAATTATTTAATTTTTAAGGGCATTTTGGTCATCGTCCCTTACTCCAAATCCATCCAAACCCTATATTAAAGCCTATTAGAAGCATTATATGTTATATTTTATCAAATTCCCTCAAAAAGAAAATCTTAAGCTCCTACATCCAACTCCAAGAACCTCTAAAGTTCACCATTAATTCTGCAAATTTATTCAAGATTCCAAGTTCCTAGTTCAAGAACTCTAAGAACCATTATTCAAAGGCACGATTAACATCTCAAAAATGAGTATCGATCTAAAGTTCATCATTCAAGGTATGTGGGGTTTTTCAACAAGAACTCTCTTTCGTTCTTGTGCCCAAAAGTAATTTTCTTTACAAAGGCATGATTTTTATTTGATTTTTTACGAATTTGAAGAATGAACCCATATCTTATGATGATTATTATAAAATCTTGATGTTTATGATTTTGAAAGATGAATTTACATGTGTGGAGATATAAAGCATGAATCTTGAACGATATTTATCATGATTTTGATATTTGTGTCGTGAATCCTCATTGAAAATTGTATTTTTTTGAGAAAGTATGTGTTATAAGCATGTTTATGTTGAATATTTGAGATATTTTGAATGATTTGACCTTTTGGTCTTAATGGAGTTGTTTTGAACTCGAGTGTGAAAGAAATCCACAATGTGGTTGATTTTGATAGATGGGAAGTATGATGGCTCCCGATGTATATTTATATATTACTGAAATTGTTTTGTTGTGGATTGTCTTTGAAATGATCTAAGTCCGGGAGAAATCTTTAGCACCGAGTGGGAGGTATAAAGCGACCTTACTTCCCTAGAACTATGTGCCCCCGTAGGAGTGAGCCTGAGGCTAATTTATATAGTGATCACTAGTTTGTGTGGATTTGATATCGATAGTCCTACTCCGATGGCAAGGATAGGATGGCTCTCCCCAACGTGGGTTGTATGTTGGACTCCATGTAGCTCACATGGTTTATGTCGGTTATAGGATCTCCCAATATGTGTGTGTTTCCTTGTGTCTATGGTGAATGGTGAAGTGATTTGAAAGTTGAATTGTGAAACTTATTCTTTCGAAAGACTTAAATGATATTTATATTATGAGAATTGATATTCTTGATGAACTGAAAGTGGTTGACAAATTATATGATGACTCACATGTGTTATTGTAGTTATTTCATCCTCTCATGATTATGATGATTTTCTTCGGCCTATGTGAGTCTTTCATACATCCTTTATATTTCTTATAAATATTTATGATGATGATGTTTATACAACTGCATACACACCCACATACTTGGTTCCTTTCCATGGTACTAACCCACATCTTCGGATGTGGGCTGCATTTTCTCAGAATATAGGTTTAGGTGCTCAGTTTCAGGTTCGATAGTGATTCTTTGGGCACGCTATTCTACATCCTCTGTTGTGGTGAGTCCTCATGTTCCAAGGACGTGATGTCCAATGTTGGTTTCACAAAATCGTTTACATTTGATAACTGAGTATGAGTCAGTTGGGGCATGTCTCAATGGCTCGCTAGTTTTATTGATTTTCTTAGAGGCTTGTCATACTAGTATAGATATTGAGAGTTGATTAATAAGTCGTATTTTGTTATCTTTCTGAAATTCTTTTATTCTTGGATGATGATTACTCTTTTGATATTTGAGGGTTATTTATGGAAACCCTGTTGATTTGTGTTGAACTGAATAAAAATGGCTCAACGGGTTAGCTTGGGGCTACTCGTAGCCTCAAGCACCGTGTGACGCTCCAGGACCCTTTTTCCGGGGCGTTACACTAACATTAAAAGTTCATGAAGAATTTTTTAGTTCTTCAATATATGTTTAATACTTAATATGCATATTTTTGAAATATAACAATTGTTCATGTCAATTTATGAACTTTTGTTCTGGGAAACTCCAAGTTTACCATGACACGTATCTTTACTTTAGTAAATTTTAGATTTACTATTACATGAATAAATTTCAGATTTACTACTTCAGAAGTAAATTTTAAAATAACTTTTATCAGTTATTTAGCCTCTTTCGTAGGTGAGTTGTGATACCATCAAAATCAAGTACACATTTGCATTAATAGGTTTCTCATTCCATCAGAATGGAATATAATTATGTCATAAGTCTATCAAATTCTGATAGATTATAACCTCTTTCATGATATTGCTACTTCAAGATCATATTGAGGCATACATATCTTTCAAAGTATATCATATATTGATACCACATTCACTTCAAGAATGGAGAAAATTGCCATCTTTCAGACTTATCATATATTGCTACCACATTCACTTCATGGAATGAACCATATTCAATGGACAAGTTTCATGACTTTTTATCAAATGCATATTATTTTTTATCCTTAGCCATTATAATATCATTAATCTGGTGCATTAAGATTCAAACTCAACGTCTTATCCATATAAAAACATTTTAGGCTATAACTCAATGGGACTTTGAACTCAACTTTTTATCATCATGGTGCATTGGAATTTGTAACCCAATGCCTTACCCTCTTAATGAGACAAGACTTAAATTTATCATCATATCTTTTAACAATATTGTTCTTCATGAACAAATTAAAAGCATAAGTGGTTCCAAACAAATTATATTTCCTTAAATTCAACAATAATTATATCATTAGTAGCAAAAGACAAATAACATAAGGAATTACTAACCTTGAAATTACCTTTAGATTTATAATCTCACTTTGTTTGGCAGAGTCTCGCCCTGATAACATGTTATGAAATATAAAGCAAGACAACAAGAATATAGAGAGAAGAGAGAAGACTTCTTTGTTTCTCATGACAGATTCTTGATAGGTTTAATTACACTGAAGGTAAACCCTATTATTTATAGTAGAAAACTAACCTTGGAGTTTCTAACTTTTTCATAAATAGACATGCACTATATATGATAAAGTAAACATTCACTATGTATGGTAAAGTAGACATTCACTATATATGGTAATATATTTATAACAAATCTCCAATTAAAGAGGTATAAAACTTTTCCTCTAAAAACTAGGTTATCTAAATGTGGAATAGTTTTATATTTTATTTTTAGGAAAGATAAAAGTAATTATGGTATTACTTTTATTTTTCTTTCAAGAAAATTAAACTTAAATTTGATAATAAAATTAAAGCAAAAACCCTCACATGACATTCATCCTCCATTTCATTAGTCTATCTATAGTAAGCATACTAAAAAAACTCATATAAAAAATGAAAAGAAGAATAGGTATGCATGTTCGGCCATAAACAACACAGTGATAGGCATTAACGTATTTCTTGTAATACCTAGAATCTATTTATCTATTTATCTATCCACCCCTCTCTCTCTATATATATATGTATGTATGTATATATGTATGTATGCATATATTAAAATAAAGTCTTAGACTCGCTGATGTGGCGCTCCCACAAATCAATATTTATTTGCCTCAATTTTTTGGTAATAATCCTTGTTCGTTAAAGATAAACAAAATGCAGTTTATTCACAAAAAATATAGTAAACGACAGGTATTAACTTTTAAAAATTATGAAAACTCACATCTTCTATCTTCATGTTTGAGATCAACAAGTCAGTCAGTTAGTTAAATTAGTCCAGCTAAGCTTAAGCTAGTTAGAATGACACTTCTATAAATAACTTAGTATAATATGCCGAGTTTTTATGTCATAAACCTCTTATTTTTTTCTCATGAATCAGATCCAGCCTAAAGTAATGATTACACATAAGTTGACGCTCTCGTTTCTATCTTATCCATATATCAATTTTTTTCATGAGAATTCATGTACTCCTAGATCAGTTCAGTAAGCTCACTATGTTTGAGATTCAGTCATATGGTTATTTCAGTTGTGCATGATAGATTATAGCCTTAGATTCCTCAGTATTCTTAGCTTAATTAGCCACATTCAAGGATGAATGTTCCCAAGAGGGAGATATTGTAATACCCCGTACTTTTTTCTTACTTAAATTCATCCCTAGAATGTCATAGATTTTCTTCAAAGATGAATACCTTTTTATTTCATATAGAATTTTCCAGATTTATACTTTTCATTGTATGGAAAAGTGAATAAGCTTTCCATCGATACCAAATTAACCTAAATTCGACACTCGATGAAGGAGTTATGACGTTCTTAAGTTAACAGTGTACCACATGGGCACTCGACGCATTGTGGAGGAGGGTAAAATGATAATTGTCAAATTCCAGTGACCCTCCACGATAGCCCTATGTTGTGGAGAGGGGAAATTTCCCAATTATTGATTTTCAGTAGCCTAACGCGATATTGGCGCATTGCGGCAGTGGCCAAAATGACATTTCAAAGGGGCATTGTGATGGTGGCACGTCAAGAAGAATGTCCAGTTCCCACTCGTCCATTTTTTAGTAAGCCATCGCGATATTGACGTGTCGCAGTGGCCACCAAAATTGGAAAATGTTACGTTTTCAGTTTCGTCCAGAAGTTTAAAGAGGGTATTGTGGTCAATTCCCAAGTCCCCAATTCATCCAAAACAAGTAATTAAACCCATTCTAAGCACTTTATGCCCAATTTCATTCATTCTCTCCTAAAGCAAAATCCTAAAGCTCCAAAGTTCCTTCTCCAAGAAATCAAAATCTTCCATAGATTCTCCAACAAAGCTCTGCAAGATATTCAATAACTCATCTCCCAGAACTTAAATAGGAATCCATAATTCAAGAATCTCCATCTAATCATCAATCAAGGTATGTGTGGTTATGAACAAGGGCAATCCTTTCGTCCTTGTGCCCAAAACTTATTTTAAATTCCTATTTTTACTTAATTTTATATGATTTCCCATGAGATTCAAGTTAGGGTTTATACCCATTATTGTTATTTACAAGCTTATGAGATTTTCAGTTATTTAGAAGTTGAATTACATGATTCTGTTCATGTTTTCATACATATTGCAGAAATTTTCAGATTTTAAATTAATTTATCAATGTTTATATTATCAAGCATGAACATTTTGATGTTTTAACATGAGTTTGATGCATGTGTCATTAAGTCCTAATTAAAGATTGTTATTTCAAGATTTGTTGTGCTATAAGAACCCTATGACTAAATTCCTTTAAGATTGTTGTTAAAGATTTGACCTTTTTGGTCTCAGAATAGGTTTGGAATCCACTTTAAAAATTCAGATTATAGATTCAGCTTTACAGATATACAGTGGGTTTTCATTGTAAACCACTATACTATTTTAAAAGTGGATTTCCATCAGAATGAGCATACAGATTTAATGAGAGTAGTATTTAGCATCGAGATGGGTACGTTACTATGGTTTCATACACCAGAACTACGTGCCAACGTAGGATTTAGATTGTTCCCACTTCTACGTGGATGATAGATATGTGATCACTTAGATAGGTTATACTTCCTGGCAAGAGTATGAATCCTCTCCCCAACGTGAGGATTCATCCTTAGGGGACAAAAAATGTTGGACTCCATGAATGCTCATATGGTTTATGTCGGTTAGAAGAACCTCCCATGCAGAATATGTTTTCAGAGTTCTAAACCCTTAAGATAAAGTATTTTCCCTAATAGAAAAGAATAACAGAAAAGCTTTTAGAAAACTAAGTGTAAAGGCTCATGAATTTATTCAGATTATGCTTTACAAAAAGATAATAGTTACAGATTTCAACTTTTATATTTCAGATTTAAGAGCGAGTCCTTTCTACACTTAAACAGTATGAATTAAAGAGAGAATATAAGTATAGCTTTTAGAACTAAATGTTATGACTCACTAGATTTATAAAGTATGATTTGTTATTCATGATTTCAGATTTCAATATTTCAGATATTCCAGCTTATGTGAGTCATCTATATTTAGCATGTATTGTTTTACAAATTATGATGATGAGATGATGTTTTACTTATGCATTTTATCTCCATATACTCAGTACATCCTCAAAGTACTGATCCACATATATGTTTATGTTCTACATTGTCTCATAATGTAGGTACGAGTTGTAGAACACATACCATATTCAAATAGTTGCAGATTTCATCTAGCTAATGATGAGTCCTCCTACTTCAGGAACTTTAGTTAGATGTTACTTATGTACTTTACTTTCTTACTCATATGTATTGATTAGTGGTAGTTGGAGTTCCATCCCAACTTTCTATAGTCAGTATAATAAAACCTTCATAGACGTCAGTTAGAGTCAGTTATGTAATTTCAGTCCCACTTTTTAGACTTTATCAGAATGTAAAAGTTGTATCAGTATTGTAATTTCACAGATTTCATCATTTTTATATTTCTGCATAGTAAACTCATTCATTTTATACATCTTTATTCAATCGCTTATGAATTATACCGGTAGAAGAATTAGCTTAGGACCATTTGTGGTCTTAATCACCATGTGACGTCTTGGGACAGGATTTTTGGGGCGTTACACTTAGTCGGTTAGAGTAAAAAATTTCTTCTCCTTCTTTCTTCTGTTATTGGTGTGTGTGTACTACAACAAGACGAATGAATTGACAATTTTTATTTCTTCAAAATGTCTTTTCCTTCAATTGTTCTCTCATGGAGTGAAACTTCTTTTCCATGTGAGCTTTCATGATATTTTACCTCAAATTCTCAGCTCCATTTCCTTATTTTGACATGGTATCATAGTTGTAAAGGTTCTTCGTCGTTCCTCAATCAATTTGTTTTATTTTCACTGATTTTTCTCCGACGGGTTCCATTTTTCTTCACACAATTGCGTTCATTTCTTTTTCTTGTTCAAAGCTCGTTTTAGCTCCTCTGCATCACAATAATGGCGGATACTACACCTGGAACTACCAATTCGCCCACTGAACACGAGACCCCAATTCAAATAGTGTTTGTACATGCATCTATCCAAAAATACGAGATCTTCGATCATTCTAACTCAATTCGACAGATGAGGGGAGAATCATCGAAGAAAGGTGTCTTATGGAGTGCTTTCAGTGAAAAAATTGGATTCATCAATGACGAAGTTTAAGAACTTGATATTGATTCTCCTGAATTTGCACAATGGGAGCGATACAATGATATGGTAACTTCTTGGCCTCTGAATACTCTATCTAAGGACCTCAGTGATAACTTACAATTTGTGATAATGTTAAGGAACTTTGGGATGAACCAGAAGCTAGGTATGACCAAACTAATGGAGCTAAATTATTCTTACCAAGAAATTAACAATTTCACTCAAGGAAACCTAGACATCACAGGGTACTACACTAATGCTAGTCGTTTATAGAAGGAGTTGAGTGCTTTGGATGAAAGTATCCAGTACACATTTGGGTGAATTTACGGTGAAAAATAAGATGCATAAGGATGATGAACCCCTTATCTACAATGGCTCAAGCCTTCTCTATCCTTGTTCAGGAGAAAAAACAAAGAGAAGAGTTATTGGTTGGATTCATTTAAAATCAACCTCTTTGTCTGCTAGTATTACCTACTCTATTGGTGCTGGAAGCTCAGGTTATAGACACATTGGTGTGAGTTATAGCATTATATCTTTTTGGACAAATTATGTACCTACTCATACACCTTACAGAAATGGGGGAAAAGTCCTTATAGGAACACTAGTTTCTGTTCTGCTCAATTCGCAAACAAAATAAGCTTGTTTTGTAACTATTGTAAGAAGACAAGTCACATTAAAGCCAAGTTCTATAAGATAAATGAATTTCCTCTTAACTTTAATTTTACCAAAGGGATAAATGTAGGATTAGCAGCAGTCAATGTAATGACAAATATTGACATCATTCTCGATAAAGATACTAGAACATATAACAAACATGGCAGTAAGTGTCAACAAAGCTTAACTATAGAACAATACAACCGTCTTTGACCTTATTGGAAAATGTCCATGTGAAAGGAAACGGCAACTTTCAGGATCTTGTATAATCAATAAATGACCTTATCAGTGGTCATAGAATTGTGAACCTTGTAGGTATCTTAGCATGTCATTATTCTACTGAATTTGTCTTGTAATTGTGCCTCTTTATCAGCTGATTCATGGATTATAAATTGATCAGGAGCAGTGAATCACATGACATACATAAAACCTTAATAGTTAGAATTCGATCCATAGCATATCCCTTCTTAGTTACTCTACTAAATGATTGCAAAGTTAGGGTCACAAAAATTGGTGATTCACAGTTGAGTCCAACAATGACCTTACAAAATGTATTATTTATACCTAGTTTTAAGTTCAACTTAATTTTTGTTCATTGTCTATGTTGGAACCTTGAAGTTTTGATGAATCACAATATGAATGAAACAAGTTGAATTTGATTCAAACACTTGATGATAAGGGAAAACAAGTTGAGTTGAAAAAAGAGTCCTATGTGAAGAAGGAGTTTCACTCCTAAGCATATCCTTAAGAGTCCAATGTGTGGAAGGAGAAAGATTGTGAAAATTGAAGAATTCAAAAGAGTTGGAGTTTTACTACAACTCTTAGGAGACAAGAGTTGGAATTAAAGAAGGAGTCTCACTTGAAGTAGAACTCTATGCAATGAGAGTTCTAATTAAACTAGGAGTTTGAAATAAAGAAGGACTCTTTGGAGAGTTGTGCTTAAATAGAAGATGCAACAGTCAGAATAATTCACGCACTTACAAAAGCAGAAAAGCTCAATCGACATATTGACTTCACGAAGTGCTACTCAATCACTGAAAAAACACGTTGAAGAACCTGATCCTCATTACAGAATCCAGCTAAGAGTTTTAGCGTTGATTTTTAAAGTTGTTCATTGTGTTTGAGCTATTCATGTAATATTAGTTTCAGTGTGTTATAAACTGAACTAGGAGCTAGTCTTCGAGTTGGGGAAAACTCAGAGACTTTGGGAACACATACCTTGGGAGGTGTGTGTAGTTAGGAATTAGAGTTTATAATTCCTAGTTGTTGAGTTATAGGGATTGGAGTTTATAATTCCTAGTTGTTGAGTTATAGGAATTAGAGTTTATAATTCCTATTTGTTGGTTACAAGAGTTTTGTAATCAGCTGTTGTTGAGGCTCAGAGGTTTTTAGTGAAGTTGGGGTTAAATCCTGTATAGGTGCAGGTCGTGGTTTTTTACACCTTTTGAGTCGGGTGTTTTCCACGTAAAAATTATTGTGTTCTTTACTTTCTGTTTACTGCTTCCTTGAAACACATCAGTGGAACACGTCAGACAACACGTTCCATCGATAAGCAAAAGTTAGGAGAAAATAAGAAAATCAGTAGGGCACGAATTCTTAACAGTCTATCTTAGTTTTAATATTTCTTTCTATCTTATGTAGGTACCTTCATTGAAGAATCCTCTGTTAATTGGTAGGGTAAAGAGTGGCTTTTATTACCTCTGTGCAAGCTGTCATAATTGCTCTCATCCTTCTTGTTCTTCAACTATTTCTCATTAATTACCTATTGTGTCTTCTACTACTTTTCCATCTGATATATCTTCTCATCAGTTACCTATTGTGTCTTTTTTTGTCTTAGCATCATCTATATGTTCATCTATATTGCATTTGTCTCCATTGTCTGCATTGAACAAACAAGTTATAGTTCCATACTCTAGTTCACTTGTAAGAATCACACCTCCAAGCAATAAACTTACTTACAATTGGACTATTTCTCCCTTTTCAGATTTCACGTACACTTTATGTTCTCATGACTCTCATGCTTCACTTTTGTCTCATGAAAATTGTGTAGACCACTTGTGGAAAACCAGGATAGGCCATGTGCCCTTTAATAAAATTAGAGGGATAAGCACTATACCTATTTTTTGCCTCTAAATAGCATTTCACCTCTACTATTTGTTTCTTGGCTAGGTATACCAGACTTTCCTTTCCTAAAAAATCACCTCACTAATGCAAACATTTGTTTGATCTCTTGCATATTGACCTGTGAGGGCCTTACCGCACACCAACTCACAATAACCAAAGATACTTCCTAAATATAATTGATGATTTTAGCAGATGAACATGGACATAACTTCTAAATTGCAAAAGCAATATGCTACAGACTATTAAGGCACATGTTTCCTAGATAGAAAACCTGTTCAGCAACACGGTGAAGTCTGTCACAACTAATAACGGACTATAATTCAAAAATATTGAAGTATCTTTTTTCTGCAAAGTAAAGACACAATACACCAAAATACTTGTCCCTATACACCACAACAAAATGATATTGTAGAAAGAAAACACAAGCATCTTCTTACGACATCTACGACCTTATTGTATCATTCCAAAGTCTTTTTAAAATACTGAGGAAAATGTATTCTAACATCTGCATACTTTATAAATAGGCTTCTTAGCACAACACTCAGAAACAAGACACCTTTTCAGATCCTATACAGTAAAAAACCTACTTATTCACACCTTAAATTCTTTGGATGCCTTTGCAATGCTATCACACTTAAATCTCACAGAGAAAAGTTTGAACAAAGGACCACATCTTATGTGTTAATTGGATATCCATTCAATACTAAAAGGTACGAGTCTTGTATTTAACCAGTAAGAGGATACACATTTTCAGGGATATTATGTTCTATAAGAATATATTTCCTTTTGCTTTATGTTTTACTGATACTAGTTTTTATTTTATTTTAAGAAAACTTGATCGTACTTCTGAATCTATAAGTCCCAGTTTCAATGTTTTTGATAAAGTCATATGTTAGATGAGACTATTGCTCATGATACTATTTCACACAGTCCTACTACTTCATCTGCACCATATATTTCTTCACAATCACATACTTCATCACATATAAACCTTTATGTCACCCACCCTACCACTTCATCAACATTAGTAGATACCCCCTATTAACAATTGGTACTATATCCACCCAAACACTTAGGAGATCTAGTAGATCACATAACATACCTTTCTATTTGAAAGACTGCCTACAAGTTGCCTGCACAACATACCTTACTTACGTACTTTTCACATGATAGTCAACAGTTAATGAGACACATCATATGAAGAGGCAAGCTTATGTCTAGCCTGGCAAGCATCCATGACACTGGAATTTAAAGGCTTATATGCAAATAACACTTGGGACCTAGTTCCTTTCCTGTAGAAAAGAAAGCCATAGGATGTAAACTGATATACAAAATCAAACATAAAAATTAACGGATCTATTGAGAGGTATAAGAGCACACTTGTAGTGCAAGGATACACACAAGAAGTAGGCATTGACTATACAAAGACCTTTTCACCAGTAGTCAAGATGACTGTAGTAAGAACACTTATTGGCCTGATAGTTGAAAGAGTCTGGGAGTTGTACCAGCTTGATGTGAATAATGTCTTACTTTATGGTGGTCTTAATAATGAAGTATATATGACTCTACCATAAGGACTAATGGTTAGTGACAAAACATAGTCGGCAAACTAAACGAGACCCTATATGGACTAAAATAGGCAAGTAGAAAATAGTATGAAAAATTGGCTACAACATTATACTCAAGGAGCTACTCTCATTCCACCAGTGACTGTTCACTATTTCTTAAGAAAGATGAAGAATGTAATGTATTTGTTGCTATGTATATTGATGACATAATAATTTCAGGAACTGATTTAGCAGAGATACAATCCTTGAAGTTTTTTGCATGACTAATTCAAGATTAAAAATCTGGGATAACTAGACTATTTCTTAGGTCTAAAAATTTTTTGTAAAGAAGAGGGACTATTGATTTCACAATAAAAATTTATCACAGACTCAATCAAAGAGTTTGATTGCTCAGGCTATAGCACCATAATTACACCTCTTGATCCTAACACAAAACTTAATTCAACTAAGGGACAACCTTTAGTTGACCTAGCCTATTACAAGAAACTAATGGGAAAGCTGAACTTCCTCACTCACACAATGATAGACATCACATATATTATTCAAAATTTAAGTTAGTTCCTACAAACACCAAGAGATCCACACCTTAAAGTTGCATATCATGTGTTAAGATATTTGAAAGGTGACTCGAGTCAGGGGATTTTCTTTTCAAAGAATGCAAATTGTAGGATTACAACTTACTATGACTCAGATTGGACAACATGTTGTGTTTCTAGAAAGTTTGCGAGTGGGTACATGGTGTTCATGGGTGACAGTCCCATTGGATGAAAATCAAAGAAGCAAACCACTGTATCTTTATCATCAACAGAATTCAAAGTTGTAAGGAAAATGGTTGGGGAGCTAGTCTGGTTAGAAAGATTGTTGAACATGAACCATGCACCTTTCCCAATATCAGTGTTTGTGATATTCAAGCAACTATCCATATATGCATAGTTTATGAACGTACCAAACACATAGAGGTGGATTGTCCTTTTGTTAGAGACAAGTTATAAGAGGGGATCATTTTTCTTCAACATCTTTCCACAACTGAGCAACTAGCTAACATTCTAATCAAGACAATAAGTGGACCCAAACATTCTGAGATTTTACACAAATTGTCAATAAAATATCTCACCTCTTACGTGAGGTGAGGTGTTGAGATCGATAAGTTAGTTAAATTAATCCAGCTAAACTTAAGTTAGTTAGGGTGAAATTTTTGTAACTAACTTAGTCAGCTAGAATAGATATTTTTTCCTTCTCTGGTTCTATTATTAGTGTGTGCGTATATATATACATTGCAACAAGATGGATGAATTGATAATTTTCATTCTCCACTTTATTGTTCTCTCATGGAGTGAAACTTCATCTTCTCCATACGAGCTTTCATGGATTTTTAGCAGAAACTCTTAGCTCCAATTCTTCACTTTCACATTCAGTATTCATTGTTGTTTCCAACTCTTTATCTCCTTTCTTCCAACAAAAATTTACTTTTCTTGATTCATATCGATGCTTATTATTGTTGAAGTAGAGCAAAATTATGCAATTTAACCATCTTTATCATGGTGTGATGCCGAATTTCTATTGGATGTGCTTGGGCTATAGATATAGTCGACATCTCTTTATTTGATCGCTATAAAACAACCTCGGGCCAAATATGATACATATATACTCCTATTTTCCTTTTGAAATGTTTAAATTTTCAATCCTTATCGAAATTAGCAAATGCTAAGTTTTGCTCCTTTACTATGTCAAAAACATTTTAAAACTGAATTATCATGGGCTTTGATAGAAGATACTAGGATAGAAATTGAAGATGGTGAACTTTTAAAGGAAGTTTTTGAATTCAAATGAGCAAGTAAAAAGTCAATCTTTTGTCACTACATGATTATATATAGCATTATTGTTTAGTGCAACACATTTTTTCTTTACTTTGATATATTTTGATGGTGCCTTATTATTATTTTTAATATTTCTTTTGACATTTATCCATGTTGAATAGGACTACGGTTCAGTTTCTTTGAGAGACTACATTGTGCGAACATGAACTGTAATAGCTTTTGACTACGATGCCTGCAAGTGATGATACTTTGTTCCTGTGTTGAATTAGTATGACATTACAGTGATGGTATTTCATGATTTATACTTAAGTGAGATATTTCTGGGAAAGTAGTTGATAGTTAAATTAAGTCACTTTATAAATTTATAAGCCCTAATAAAGTTGACAGGAAAAAAAAGTAGGAATTGAATACCAAACCTCTTGGATTTGACTTAATGAATAGGTACAAGAAATCTTGAATTGTTTCTTTTTAATGAAACTTGTTTATAAGCATAAAGAAATTGAATCATGGCCAGAAATAATTTGCTAGAATATAGTGGCAAGTTAAGAGACCGAAAATGATATTATTCAGTTTGATGTGAAATTTATTGCTGTAAAGAACACACCTTCTATTTTACAAAGTAGTTGACACACAACGATGTTGGATTTGGCTCAAATATACTGGATATGAATCTTTTTTTGCAACAAAATCAAAATTTGAAAATCAAGCTACGATATGCTAAAGAATAGAGCCATACTCATATGTGTCATCAAGACAGGATTGAGTAGTATTTTGATGGTTGATTAATTTTTTTTAGGTAAATAATGGAATGGTTTTTTGATAGTTTAACTCTTTTCTTTTTTTTTATATTAGATCGGGTGAGTAGAAGTGTGGGGTTAGATTAGAGTTACTTTTTAGAAAATAAGAATGTAAGGTATTATGTTGTTTGTGAGATCTACTCAATTAGAAAGGCTTTAGGCTGAAAAATAAAAATATCCTATTGTATGCTCTTATTTAATGAACTCGAAAGAACTCTCAACAAAATAATTATTTTTTAGGCATTGCAAAGTTTGTCGTCTAATGCTGACATAGTGACACTTGAAAAATATTTAAAGTATATGAATGTCAGTTACTGAAATTGATCTATTTATTTAATTTATTGATTAGATAAGTTTTCATCCTTTACAAGAAAATAATAAGTATTTCATTGATCATTGTATTTTGTAAAGATGTTTTTGTACTTCTGGCACACTTTAAAAAATAGTTAGAACATAATGTGATTTTATATAATATAACATGTATTTCACCATTTAAAAAATGATAATCTCACTCCCCCTATCCTTCACAATTTATTTTTATTGTAATTTAATTGAGTGAACATGTGAATGAAAAGAAAATATATTACATACCGCTAGGCGTCAACACGTGCTATTTTTAAAAATACTTGAAGTACAATCTAAATTCATTTGTGGTGATGTTGATCAATCATTCAGAACTATGAAGCATGATTTTGCTACTTACAAAAGTTTTAATGTTTTGAATTTACCAGTAAATTAGTGTACCGCTTTATTTTAAATTTCTTCAAACAAGTTTTCTTTAACCACGTAAAATTATTTGATGATATTGGTAGATATCTTTATGTACTTGTATGTCACGCTTTATTTTAGATTGATTCTTAAAAATTGTTTCTCCTATAATATGAAATGCTAGTATTTCAAGTGTCTATCTTTATTCATTCAACATTCAACAATTAAGCAGATTGTGGCATAAGCAAAATAAGATATTTATTCAAACACTTCCACAGTAACATTAACAAAGACAGATATATATAATTTCTCTGAACTTTGACTATATTAAATAGAAATTTATACTATCATGATTGCTTAGGGGCATAAGAATATCAAATCTTTAAATATTAAAGTACCTCTAAATATGAATACAGAATAGTATCTTACTGAAACGAACAATGACTGTTGGATTATTGCTCAAAATATTTTTACTGCAATATTGGACATCATGTGAATTCCCTTGTTGAATGTCAAAATTAAAAATACAATCATGAGATTATAAGCTTCTGTTATGTTTATGATCAACATGCTTTGACTCCGCCAAAGACTATGTGCTTATGATGGTTCTTACTTGCTGCAAAATAGGTGAATTAATAGGTTACAAGGAGCTTAACATGTAATAAAATAGAAAAACCAGGATATGAATTGCTTAAACTTATGTGATGATTTAGGTTTTTGAATTATTTATGAAGCACTTGATGGACTTAAGGTCAATAGAAAAACTCTTTACAAATTTTCAAATATGGCTGAATGTTGCAAAGATGACAAATAATTTGTGTTCTCCTAATAAATAAACTTGATCTCCTGTTCAATGTTGGTTAAAAATAATGAAGTCCAATCGTGAAAGTGAAGATCTTAAAACATATGATCATTAAGAATGTTATAAGCATAAGTTGTGAACTGAAAAAGACTTAAATTTTAACATTGGAGATGCTTGAGAATTAAGACAGTTGTGCATAAACAAAAGTAAAGTACCAATTATGTGCAAAATCTTCATGACAACTTGACTTCAATATCCTCAAATTCCAAGATCGAAAAGGATAATGAAGTTGAAGTGGTACCAACAACTTGTGCACTCAAAGAAAAAATGAGAAAGCATGTCGATTTCACAAAACAAACTACGTTTGAACATAAAGAATCACATAGTTGTGGTAGCATCTTCCCAAAATAAGTGCTTCCTTAATTTCCATTCCTCTTCTTTTGGGTGCTTTTATTTCTTAATTCTATTGTAAATGTAAACTTTTCTCTTGTTTAAATGTATATCATTGTTTGGTTGAAGTGGTAATATATTGTCAAAATCAGTCGAGATCGGCTGATAGAAATTGAATTTTTTATGAGAAACTAACTACGTTGAAGAAGGAAAAAGTTGTTTTCAAATTGTTGTATTAAAAGGAAAAGAAACAGTTCATAATGAGTATTGGTTGGGTATTTACAGACTGTCACAAATAATTCTAGAAGCTTCTAATTGTCCTAACCAACTAACTTAGTCGGCTGCAACTAATCTTCAATATAACAATAACAAAACTATAGTAACAAATTCAATGGAACAGTAAACATAACTAACTCCTAACCGTGTACAACTAACTTCTAATTGTGTATATTTTAACACTCTCCCTCAAGTTGAAGGGTGCAAAATATTAAGCACATCAAGATTGCTTAATAAATGATGATATTGATCTTGAATAAGGCCCTTGGTGAGTATATCAACCACTTGATGTTGAGTAGGAACTTACACAGTCTTTGCCAACCCTAGTTTAATCTTGTCTCCGATGAAATAACAATCAATCTTTATATATTTTGTTCTTTCATGAAAGATAGGATTAGCTACTAATTGAATAGCAGACTTGTTGTCACTCAGAATGGTGATAGGTTTGATGACATGGACATTTAACTAAGTAAATAAACATTCTAACCAGGAGATCTCTGCTAATTCTGAAGCCATACTCTTATATTCTACCTTAGTTGAGCTCCTAAATACTGTTTGCTTCTTCTTGGACTTCCAAGACACTAAGGATCCTCCAAAATATATCACATACCTAGTAATTATTCTCATATGTTAGGGAATGCAACCCCATTTGAATCACATCAACAAGTTAACTCTGTAGTGGTCTGAGTCTTCAGACATATGCTTTGACCTATATTGGCTTTTAGGTACTTGACTACTCTGTTAGCTACTTTCAAATAAGACTTCTTTAATTGCTGCATAGACTTACTTATGGTCTGCACAATATAGTTGATAGCTAGCGCAGTAATAGTAGCATACATGACTTTCCAACAAATCTTTCATAAGATATATCATCTTTAAGAATGACATCTCCAGCTGCACCAGTAGCTCTATCAGACTCTACTAAAGTCAACTTGGCATTACTCTAATGGTGTAACAACTGGTTTTGCACCAGCAAGTCATATCTCAGATATAAGTTTCAGGATATACTTTCTCCATTTCAGTATAACTCCCTTATTAGATCTCAGTACTTCAATACCTAAAAAATATTTTGTAATACTCCAAAATTCCAAACCAATGATAGAGCCATGTTTCAAGCTCATACAAAGTACATTATAAATCTTTTGTAGTTTTATGAGTGAGTTTGATGTATCTTAAGGCTTCAAGTAAATTTCAGCTATTAGAAGAATTAAAATATTCCTTACCAATTGAGTTTTCGGGAAGAATGTTGCTTTAGTCAACTTCAAATGAGAATATATTTTATTTTACTCAGAATTTTTCAGCTTAAGAACCACGAAATGGTAGGAAATTGAATTAGTTTTCTAGCCATACCAATTTCGCCTAAATTCGATACTCGGGTAAGAAGTTATGACACTTTTAGTGAAAATAGTAGCCCAACGTGATAAGGCCGCATCGCAGTGATGGACAAAATCACGTTTGCCTTTTTCTAGTTGACCACCATGATAATGTCGCATTGCACCAAGGGGAAAATTCTCATTCAGTGCAGTACCACGATGGCGCTGCTTCGCTCCAAGGTGCCAGTTCAAAATTGTCCATTTCTAGTGGCGCATTGCAATAGAACCGCATCGTGCCATTGGACAAAATGAGGATTGTACTTTTCCCAGTGGTCCAAAGCGATAAGCACCGCGTCTCACCGAAGCCAAAAATTAGTATTTTCAGTTTCGCGATTTAATTCTCAGGGACTGTTTGGTCTTTTTCCATGGCCCTAAATCCATCCAAAACACGTAATTATAACCCTAAAGGGGCATTATGTTCCCCATTACTCATAATTTCACTCAAAGAAACTAATCTTTTCTCAAGAACAAGCCCTAGCCTTCAAGATTCAAGATCAATTCTCAAGGAAAACCCAAAGAACTCTCACGAATTCATCAATCCAGATATATTAAATGTTCATCCATGGGTTCCTTTCACCCATGGAGTCCAAGTATCCAATTTAAAATTCAAAGTTGTGATTTTTACAAGCTATTGTAATTTTAAATTGTGATTTTAACCATGAATCCCCTTTAATCTTGATTCTATACCATGTTTACATGAAATTATTGTTGTTATTAAACCCCACATGTTTAATGATGTCATTTGCTAATTTAATTCATAATTAATGATATTGATGTTGAAATCATGTTGTTACTACAAGATTTAAACTATTCCCATGCGTAGCTTAAACCATGAATATCAAGTATTTGATGACATGCCTACAAGAATGAATTTTTAATAAATGCTTTCATATTATGTCCTCAAAGTTTTAGTACTATTTTGCTATTATTGTTATCGAACCCTGGGGGTTATGAATACTCCAAAACATAGTTGTTTACTTAGTCTCAGTATCTTTAGAATAATTTCATATAAATTATGAGTGTCATCAGTTCAGTCAGTTATCATAATCAGTTAAACTTAGAACAATTCAGTATTTTGAGTCAGTTCGGTTGGTAGTAGGATTTAGCACGGAGCGAACCCAGGGATGAGGGCTCACATGCCAGTTGAGAGTGTGACCTTTAGTAGAAGTCCCTGTATTCTAGAACTACGTAGCCAGTGTAGGTTGAGATGTTAAACTTTCAGGTTAGGGTTGACACATATCTCATTAGGGCCCTGCCACTTAAGGGTGACCCTTAGTCCTTTGGGATAACACTTTAGTGGATCCACGTAGCTAGTGTTAGTACTCTTGGCACAGTACTAACACCATTCCTACTGGGGTCACAGGTTGGACCCCAAATTACTCATTGGGGCATGTCGGTTAGATCATAGCTCCCACAGTCTCAGTCCAGTCATCATATCAGTAATTTAGTTTCAATTTTGCTTGACCATTGCATAAAAATATCAGTTATTCATTTATTAGTACTCAGTATTTTAGTTTACAAATTATATTCAGAACATGTTTTATGCTTGGTCATGCATTCTCAATATTTACAGATTTCATGCATTTTATTCAGTACTTCATGCTATTTATTCAGTCAGTTATTACTCCTATACATGAACCCATGCATATCAGCCTACTTTAATTAGCATACCAGTATATTCAAAGTACTGATCACATACTCTTTTCTTGTGCTATGATCTATCATATCATAGGTTCAAATGCTTAGTTTTCAGATCGCGCATAGACTTTCTAGATTATTAGACATAGCAGTAGTGAGTCCTCATATTTTAGGGACATGGTTTATTTATCTCTGTTATATCATACAATTCAGTATTTTTCCATTTAGTCAAAGTTAGTTGGGGGGTTCTCCCAGCATCTCCACAGTCAGTCAGTAGAGGCTTTTCAGACTAGTACAGACAGTTAGTCAATCTTCAGTTTTCAGTTATCATTATCAGAAGTTATATCAGTATTCTTAGGTTTATTTTACAGACTTTATCAAAACTATGATTTAAAACCTTATGGCTTCTCAGTTAAATTTCATATATAATCTATTGTTATCAGTTTTATTCAGTGCTCACAGTAGGTACCATCTCATGGATTAGCTTGTAGTCCCCCGGGACTATAAGCATCGTGTGGTACCCAGGGTATACTCTCAGAGCATTACAAACTTAGTATCAGAGCCTAAGATTTTAAAGTATCCTAGGAAGTCTGAAAGTCATATCAAGTAGAGTATTGTGCATGGGTGTGAAGCATGCCACACTTATGGACAAGAGGCTACGAGGCATTTTAAGAAAAGTTTTCCTTCTTTTGGTTTTCATGTTATGCGACTGAGCATGAGCTCATGTTAAACTCTCTGTCTAATCTATTCTCCCTTTTGTTTACAGAACATGCCTCCCAGAAAGATAAATGAAAAAAGAAATGTGAACTAGTCAGCACCTCCGCCCGCTTAGGAATATCCCCTGAACGAGCATGTTTCTCATGCAGAGTTCAGAGTTGTATTAACTACTTTAGCTCTCTCTGTAGTGGCTTAGAATGTTCATCCAACCACTGTTTTGGCCAACCCAGTGGCTAATACTACCACAGCTAAGATTCGGGACTTTACCCGAATGGATCCTCCTCTATTCTCAAGATCTAAATCCAAAGAGAATCCACCGGAATTCTTAGACATGGTGCAGAAGGTGACAAACATTATATGGGTAAATTATAGTGAGAGTGCTAAATTGGCTACTTACCAGTTGCAAGATGTACCCCATATATAGTTTAAGTGGTAAAAAAATGATAGAGGCGTAGACTCAGCCTATAGAATGGGAGGAGTTTGTTACAACCTTCTTAGATAGTTTTTTCCCATTGGGGCTAAAGAAAGACAAAGTTTTAGAGTTTATCAACTTGAGGTAGGGCAAAATGAGTGTGAAGGAGTATTCCCTTATGTTTAATCAGTTAGCTAGGTATGCTCTTCATGTGGTGGCTGATAATAAATCTAGGATAAGTAAGTTTGTGTTTGGGATATCTAACAGTGTGGTCAAGGAGTGTAGGAATGTGATGTTAATTAAGGAGATAGACATATCTAGGCTTATCTTCCATGCTCAATAGATTGAAGAGTAGAAGAATAAGGAGAAGAAGAGAGAGAACAACTGGGCTAGAACAGGTAGCTTTAATTTTCCTCAGCCAAAGTCAGAAGGTGGTAACCATCCTCAGTTCCATTAGAAATCTTTAGTCCTAGCTCTATTTTTAGCTAGTGCCCCAATACCCAAATTCAGAAATGACAATCGAGATAGGGCACCAGGCTCTAAGTCCCAAGGCACTGTAAATAATGGGCATACAATATTTTTTGCCAAAAATATGGTAGAAACCATCAGGGTATTTGTAGAGCTGATAGTGATGTATATTTTGGGTGTGGCAATCCAGGCCACAGAGTCAGGGATTGCCCAAAGAGTGGCCAGCAGGGTCAGTTCAGTCATCCCTCAGTTCCATCCAATTGCCCGACTCAGCAGGGTACTGCTTCCAGTGGCACCAGTAGTCAGCGCCTAAATAGGTTGTTTGCACTTCAGTACCAACAAGATCAGGAAAGTTCTACTGATTTGGTTACTGGTACATTACAAGTCTTTCATTTGCATGTTTATGCTTT
Organism: Capsicum annuum; assembly: GCF_002878395.1. Classification (NCBI taxonomy): domain Eukaryota; kingdom Viridiplantae; phylum Streptophyta; class Magnoliopsida; order Solanales; family Solanaceae; genus Capsicum; species Capsicum annuum. Next base: position 133,187,196 of record NC_061114.1, on the reverse strand, counting down.
ACTAGACCCTGGAGCTTTTTTTTTTGTAACCCCTTATATAGCCATCAACTTTGGTGTTAGTCTCGAAATCTTAGCAGAGCCTTTCTCAGTGTCTACCCCAGTGGATAAGTCTATCATATACTTGCGGGTATACAGGAACTTCCAGGTTACAATGTCTCAGAAAGTTACTTCAGTTGATCTCATGGAGTTAGAGATGATGGATTTTGACATCATTCTCGACATGGATTGGCTCTATCGTGCTATGCTTCAGTTGATTGTAGAAATAGAGTAGTTCATTTTTAGTTTACTAATGAATCGGTCCTTGAATGGAGAGGTAGTACTACAATACTTAGGGGTCAACTTGTTTCGTACCTTAGAGCGAGAAAAATAATACCTAAAGGGTGTAGTTATCATCTTGTTTGAGTTAAAGACTCTAATTCTGAGACTCCTAATCTTGAGTCAGTTTCAATAGTAATGGAATTTCCAGATATGTTTCCTGAAGATCTTCCCGGAGTTTCTCCCGAAAGAGAAATTGACTTTGAAATAGACCTTCTTTTAGATACCCAGCCTATCTTTATTCTGCCATATAGAATAGCTCCAGCCGAACTCAAAGAGTTGAAAGATCTCCTAGATGAGAGATTTATTAAGCCCATTATTTCCCTGTTGGGCACACCAGTCTTGTTCATGCGTAAGAAAGATGGTTCTCTCAAAATGTGTATTGACTATCGTCAGTTAAACAAAGTCATAATTAAGAACAAATACCCATTTTCCAGAATTGATGAGTTGGTTGACCAACTTCAGGGTGCCATTTATTTTTCCAAGATAGACTCCAGATCCATCTATCATCAGCTCAGAGTCAGAGAATGTGACATTCCATATATAGCTTTTAGAACTTGGTATAGTCACTTTGAGTTTCTAGTTATGTCCTTTGGTCTAACAATTTTCCCAGAAGCCTTCATGGACTTGACGAATCGAGTGTTCAAGTAGTACTTGGATATGTTCATCATAGTCTTCATTGATGACACTCTTATCTGCTTTCGTAATGAAAATGATCATGCAGACCACCTTAGAATTGTATCTCAGACTCTTTGAGCCCATCAGTTGTTCACTAAATTCAGTTAGTGCAAATTTTGGCTAACATCAGTAGTTTTTCTTGGCCTTATTATTTTTATGATGACATTAGAGTTCATCTTTAAGAGATTAAAGCAGTGAAAAACTAGCCTAGACTCATCTCTTTATCAAATATCAGGAGTTTCTTGGGTTTGGCTGGCAATTACCGATGGTTTGTTGAAGGGTTCTCGTCTATTGCATCCCCCACGTCCAAATTGACTCAGAAGAAAGTTAAGTTTCAGTGGTTAGATTCTTATGAGAAGAGTTTTTAGGAGTTGAAGACTCGAGTTACCACAACCCCAATTTTGACGTTAATAAATGGTTAAGATGGGTTTGTTGTGTACTGTGATGCTTCCAGAGTTGGTTTGGGGTGTTTTGATATAGAAGGGTAAGGTTGTGGCCTATTCCTCTAGACATCTTAAGCCCCTTTAAAAGAATTACCCTACCTATGATCTTGATCTAGTAGCTATTATGTTTGATTTAACAATTTGGAGGCACTATTTGTATTGGGTGCATGTAGATGTGTTTACGGATTACAAAATCTTGCAGTATGTATTTTAGCAAAAAAATTTGAATCTGCGTCAGAGGAGATGGTTAGAATTATTGAAAGATTATGATATGAGTGTTTTGTATTACCCGGGCAAGGCCAATATAGTGGCAGATGCCCTAATTAGATTGTCTATGGGTAGTGTTTCTAATGTTGAAGATGACAAGAAAAAGTTAGTTCAGGAAGTCCATCAGCTTGCCAGGTTATGTGTTTGTTTGTTTGATTTAGCCGAGGGTAGCATTTGTGTTTAGAATAGTTTAGAATCTTCTTTGGTTGCTGAAGTGAAAGAAAAATAGGATATGGATCCTAGTCTGGTGAAGCTGAAGAAGTCAGCCAGAGATCAGAAAGTAGAGGTTTTCTCCCAAGGGAGAGATGGTGTATTGCATCGCCAGGGTAGACTGTGTGTGTCGTATGTTGATGGGTTGAGACAGAAAATTCTTATTGAAGCGTATGGTGCGCGTTACTCAATTCATCCAGGGCCCACGAAGATGTACCATGATCTATGAGAAATCTATTAGTGGAGTAGGATGAAGAGGGATATTGCAGAGTTTTTGACTAAGTGTTTCACTTGTCAGTAGGTTAAGATTGGACACTACTAGATGCCTAGTGGGTCTATGCAGGAGTTCAGTATTCCCATTTAGAAGTGGGAGTTAGTGAACATAGATTTTGTGACAGGTTTGCCCTGTACTCGGCAACAACATGATTCAATTTGGGTCATTGTGGATAGGATGACCAAATCATCTCATTTCTTACCAGTCCATACTTTTTATTCAGCCGAGGACTATGACAAACTCTATATTAGAGAGTTGGTTAGGTTGCATGGTGTTCCATTGTCTATTATCTCAAATAGAGGTACTCAGTTTACATCTCACTTTTGGAAAGCTTTTTAGAAGGGTCTCGGTACCCAAGTTCACCTCAGTACAACCTTTCACACTCAGACATATGGTCAGGCAGAGAGGACCATTCAGACTCTTAAGGACAAGTTAAGAGTGTGTGTTGTTGACTTTAAGGGCGGTTGGGATAACCCTTACCTTTGATTTAATTTGCATATAATAACAACTATCATTTCAGTATTCATATGGCTCTGTTTAAGGCTCTATATGGAAGGAGACGTAGATCCCTGATTGATTGGTTTGAGGTAGGAGAAACTGCGTTGATAGGGCCTGACTTGGTGTTTGATGCTTTGGAGAAACTTTAGCTAATCCGGGAGAGGCTTAAGGCATCCTAAAGCCCACAAAAATCCTATGCATATGTGAGGAAAAATGATCTTGATTTTGAGATTGGTGACTTTGTATATCTAAATATCTCTCCCATGAAGGGAGTAAAGAGGTTTAGTAAGAAGGGTAATATTAGTCCTTATTTGTAATGCCCTGAGTCTACACCCCAAATGCCACACGGTGCTTTTAATCCCAAAGGACCATAAGCTAACCCATGACTGATACCAGCTACAATCACTGAATAATAATAACTCTGTAATAATGCAGAAATTAGGCTAAATCTGACATAAGGTTCATAACTAAATCAAACATTGAATACTGATAAATAAATACTGAAAACTGAACAACTGTCTGAAATAATCTAGTCTGAAGAGCCTCTAACTAAACTGTCTGAATATGGAGTTGATGGGACAAGGCCCCAACTAACTCTGATTACTGAAGTACTGATAACTAAAATAATACTCTATCCTCAAACTATGAGGGCTCACCACTAAATTTGTAGTTGATAATCTAGCTTGCTAGGTACAGTCAGGAGCCTGTGCATCTGAACCTATGATATAAGACATCATAGCGCAAAAAAAAGGTATGCGTCAGTACTTTGAATAACTGGTATGCTAGGTGAGGTGAGGCTGAATGCAGGGGTTCATATGCATGAACAGTAACTGACTAACATAAAGATAACTAAATGAGAGTCTTTGTATTTCTGAAACTGTTATAATTGCTGATTATGCAATACTATGTACATAACTATATATATTGTAACTGAGATCATATTAACACCAGGTACTAAGTTTTGATAACTGAATAACTGATATATGAGTTTACTGATACTGTATTACTATTAACTGAGTGATTATTTCTGTTAGTTCTGATTCTGTAGAACTAAATTGTGTTCTAAACTGAGTTGGTTAACTGTATCTGACAGTCTTGATTCTGATACTTAACTAGGTTTTATACTGAGTTTGAAACTAAAATAGAAACTGTGGAAGTGTTCATCTAATCGACATACCCCGATTATGAACTAAGTTAGGGTCGAACCTGTGACCCCAGTTGGAAGGGTGTTTGCACCTTACTAAGGGTTACTAACAATGGTTATGAGTTTTCTCTATCTGACAGGAAGCCATTTCGTCAACCCTCGTTGGAAGGAAAACTTATACGAGATGTATCAACCCTAGACTGGCAGGAAGATATCTCAGCCTACACTGGATACAAAGTTCTGTAACACAGGGACTGCTACTAAGAGTCAAACCCTTTTTACTGACAGAAATGCCCCCATTCTTGGGCTCACTCGATGCTGATTCCTACTCCCAACTGAATAGACACTGAACTGATTTCTAGACTGTACTAGGCTTGACTGAACTGTTACTGATCGTGTTAACAGAATGAACTGGACTAAGTTCACTGAGTTATAATGTCTGACTAAATATACTAAGTTTTGTACTGACTAAATAATATAAATCGTGGTATTTCTGAGACTATTTTGTAACTACTGTAGCTCTAGGTCAACAGCTAGATTTTTTGGTATTGAATACCCCCAGGACTTTATAGCATAAAAAGTGAAGCATATCATGACCTAAAATGAATAATAGTACTTGCTTACTAACAATTGTATTTATGTAGACGTTTTATCAATATACTTGATATACATGAACTTGTGCATGAATGGAATCACATAATAGCATGTCATGCTTTCACTAGTCAATTCTCCTAAGCATTTTAACAAACACTTGGGGAGCATGGTTGTTTCATATAACGATAAACATATAATTATATCATGACTACTAAATTCAACTTGTAGTTCAAGAGTTTAACATGAAGAACACATAATTCAATCCACAATTATCTAGTTTTCATGGAACTCGTAATAAATCGTGGAATTAAACCCCAAACATCAAATTTATACATGAACACAATTCAATTCTAACATGCAAATCATGAAATCATGAACTTGTAATTTTAAAAGGAGTTCTTGGACTCTATGGGTGAGAGGAACCCATAGATGAACACCTAACATACCTTGGTAATTAAATTCGTAAAGATTGATGGTGCGGTCTTAAAGCTTGAATTTAAAATTAAATCCCTTAGGGTTTGTTCTTGAGAAACTTTGAGAAAGAATGAGGGATTTTGCCTTTAGAGAGGCTTAAACTTGTGTTTTAGGGGCTGATATAAGGTGGGAAAAGATCCATTTACCCCTCTGGACATGAAAATTAAAAGAGCAGAAATCGTACCCAGTGACGCGTAGACCGACGCACCGCGTCGATGGCATCGATGTGCTGACCAACACACTGCATCAATTTTTCATTGGTTCACTAAAATTTGCACTCTTAAGCTGGGAAAATATTTGTGATGCGATGGGCGATGCAACGCTTTGAGATTGCGTCAACCCACTATTTTGGTCGTCCAAACTTGATTCAAACGAGGTCCAAAAAATTTGAAACTCACCCAAAGTGATCTTTTGACATACCTGATCCTGATTCAATCTAAGGATTGACATTTTAAGGTCATAAGGATCATGAAATAAGATCGTCAACTTATGAAGGCTAAAATAAATTCTAAGTATCAACACTTAGCTAAACATTTTACGTATGGGACCTCTTTTCCTTTTCTAAAGGACTGATTTAAGCTTAGAATTTTGTGGGGTCTTACAATATCTCCCCCTTATGAACGTTAATCCTCGAATAAGACTGACTAAGCTGAGAATACTGATAGACTGAATTTACATACTGATCATGCACAACTGACGTATGATTTCATAATTGAATCTATTGATATACTGAACTATCATACTGACAAGCATAAATAAAACATGACTGAGTTCTGGAGACATGACACATGACTGAGCTATTTCATGAAGATATGCATGATATAAGAATGTTATGCAACTGGACCGATACAGAGTTCTAAAGGTAATCTGAGCATGGAACTAAGTAAATTCAAGGAAAATAGTTACCTTGAGCTGAGTCTGAGTTTGCGGAGAAAAGGTGAGGATACTTGGTTCGCATATCTACTTCTTCTTCCCAAGTATCTCCCTCAATGGACTAATTTCGCCAAAGATTTTTGACTAGAGGAACCTCTTTGTTCCTTAATCTGTGAACCTAAAAGTTGAGAATTTTGATTGGGATTTTCTCATAAGAGAGGCTGTTCTGAACATCAATGTCCTCTATCGGGACTACAACTGCTGGGTCACCTAGGCACTTCTTCAGCAAGGAGACATAAAACATTGAGTGTACTGAAGCTAAATTTGAAGGCAACTCAAGCTTATAAGCTACCTTTCCAAAACGGCTAAGAATTCGATAAGGACTGATATATCGAGGACTGAGTTTCCCCTTCTTGACAAACCTCTTCACTCCTTTCATAGAAGAGATTTTTAAATACACAAAGTCACCTATCTCAAACTCGAGATCCTTTCTTTGCACATTGGCATACGATTTCTATCGGCTCTTAACTGTCTTGAGCCTTTCTCTAATCAACTGAAATTTTTCTAAGGCATCAAATACCAAGTCAAGCCCTACCACTATGGCCTCACCCACTTTAAACCAACCAATGGGGGATCTATATCTCCTCTCATAGAGTGCCCCAAATGGAGCCATTTGAATGCTGGAGTGATAATTGTTATTATATGCAAACTCATCAAAGGCAAGTGGTCATTCCAACTACCCTTAAAGTCAATGACGCACACTCTTAACATAACTTCTAGAGTCTGGATTATCCTTTATGCTTGACCATATGTCTGAGGGTGAAAGGTTGTACTGAGGTAAACTTGGATACCAAGACCTTCTTAGAAGGCTTTCCATAAATGAGAGATGAACTGCGTACCTCTATCTGAAATGATGGACAACGAAACTCTGTGTAATGTGTAATCTGACCAACTTTCTAACATAGATATTGGCATAATCCTCAGTTGAATAAGAGGTATGAACTGGTAAGAAATAAGCTGATTTGATCATCGTATTTACTATGACTCAAATCGAATCATGTTGGCTGTGAGTACGGGGCAAACCCATCACAAAATCCATGTTCACTTTCTCCCACTTCCATGTGGGACTACTAAACTCTTTCATAGACCTACTAGGCTTCTGATGCTCAATCTGGACCTGCTGACATGTAGAGCATTTAGCCACAAACTCTGAAATGTCTCTCTTAATCGCACTCCATCAATAGACCTCTCACAAATCACAGTACATCTTAGTGGCCCCTAGGTGAATCGAGTAACGTTCTCCATGTGCCTCTACAAGAATCCTCTATCTCACTCCATCCACATATGACAGACATAGTCTACCCTGGCAGCGTAACATACCATCTCTTCTTTGGGAGAAAACTTCTACTTTTTTATCTTTGACTGGCTCTTTTAGTTTACCTAAACTGGGATGTTTGTTTTGCTTTTCTTTTACCTCAGAAACCAAAGAGGATTCTGAACTATTCTGCACCTATACACTACCCTCTGCTGAATCGAATAAGCGGATACCTAGTTGGGCAAGATGATGAACTTCCTAAACTAACTTCTTTTTTCCATCCTCCACATGAGCAACACTACCCATAGACATCCTATTGAGAGCATCAACTACTACATTCGCCTTGCCCTGATAATACAGAACACTCATGTCATAATCTTTCAACAACACTAACTACCTTTTTTGATATAGGTTCACATCTTTATTAGAGAACACATACTGCAGGCTTTCATGGTCTATAAACATATCCAAATGTACCTCTATAAGACCCTGCAAAATTTTCTCATAGTCTGAGCCTTAGAGTGTGTTCAGTGAAGTGTTAATCCAGCCCTAAAAGGTTGAGAAGTATCTTCCCAAGTGAAAAGTATTTTGAACCATATAGAATTTTCCTAATATCAACTTTTTGTCATGTAGAGAATTGAATAAGCTTTCTGTTGATACCAAATTTACCCAAATCAGACACTCGGATGAAGAGTTAGAGCCATTTTAATGAGACTGTATACCACCTGATACTTTAGCGCATCGTGGAGCCATCCAAATGGCAACCGTCAAAATCCAGTGAGCCTTCACGATTATGGCGCATTTTGACAAGGCTTAATTTTAAAGTTTTCCATCTCCAGTGCACCAACGCGATTTCACCACGTTGCAGTGCTTTTCCAATTCGCAACCAAGGTGGCAACGCGATTTCCACTGCGTCGCACCTCCAACCAGTTTTCCAATTGTCTAGTTTCTAGTGAGCTGGCGCGATTTCACTGCGTCACACCAGCATGTGAAATCGAGATTTTTAGAGTTTTATTTTTAAATTTTAAGGATCAATTGGTAATTTCCAAAAGCCCCAAACCAATCTATATGAGGGATCTATACCCTAACTAACGAAAATACTTCATTATTCATCAATTTCCCCCCAAATCCAAATATTTTCTCTTTAAAGAAATCAAGAACAATACCTAGGGTTTCTAATCCAACACCTAAGTCATCAAGATTCCTCCATAAATCTTTCAAGAATAATATAACAAGGTATGTAGATATTGATTCTTAGGTCCCTTTTATCCAAGAAGCTCAAGAACCCTTTCCTAAATTTCAAAGATCTTATGTTTATGAGTTTTCATGATTCATGTGAATTGAAATTGGAGTTGATGCTATTATTGAGTTTCTAATTCATGTTTTGTTTATGAGGTTTCAAGATTTGACCATAGTATGTGATATTCATGTGATGTTCATGATAAACCCCCTTCAAGTTGCTTGTTAAGTGATGTGTTCATGTAAATTAAGTGTAGAAATTATTGAATAAGCAAAGCATGCTCCCAATATGTTTGATAAAATGCTTATGTGAAGGAATTAGAGCCATTATAGCATGTTAACTAGAAATCTCCAATTGTGTGCAAGCCTATGCATGCCAAGTGTTTGTTGAAAAGCCTTAGAGAACGAATTGCGACAGGTTAGCATCAAATCCCCCAATTATGTGTTCTTTAATGCTTGTTAAGTATTTGATGCAAGATCTTGTTGAATAGAGTATGAGCCAATAGCATGTCTCCCTATACTATCATATGTTTATGGTTTCTAAATACTTGAAGAGATGCTTTAGTAATTGTGAAGGTGAATAAATGTCCATGGTCTTGATAATTCAAGAATGGTTGTGCTTTACTTTTATGTTATCGAGTCCTGAGGGTATTTATACCCGACAATTTAGCTGTAGTCTAAAGCCGTGTCAGTTTTCACGATAATCTCAGCCAAGCCATGATTCTCAGAACTCAGTGAGTTATAGAACTCTGTACTCTCATACAGATATAGAACTTAAGAAATCTTAGTAATCTCCGTAATCTCAATATCGCTAGTAATCTAGCCTCAGTTCTGTTCTCAGCTCTGATCTAGTAGTATTCAAGTGTTCAGTTCATACCTCAGTAGTAATTGAGTAATCTATTTTAAGCTCTGTATCATTCAGTCAGACAACGAGATTCAGTAGTATTCCATCAGATACGAAACCAAGTGAATTCAGCTTAACTCAGTCAGATCAATTGAGAAATATGATTCGTATCAGAAGTAGTTTAGTTCAAGTTAAGAATCAGTTTAGAGTCTTTCAGTTGGGAGTAGGAGTTAGCACCAAGCGAGTGCAGGGATGACGGCTCCCCATTAGAGAGACAGAGTCGTTAGGAGCAATCCCTGAACTCCAGAACTGTGTAGCCAACGCAGGATATAGGAGTCACCCATTAGAAAAGACTTATCACCCGCTAGATAGGCTTGACTACTATACTGCCTTAGGCTTGACTTCCTGCGAGTGTCACCCGTTAGAGAGGCTTGACCAGAGAGGTCTTTACCCATGGCATGGTATTGACAACCTTCCAGCTGGGGTTATAGGTTGGACCCCACCAGTTTATATTTGGGGCATGTCAATTAAGTGAGAACTCCTACAGTTACAATTTCAGTATCAGTCTTCAGAAAAGAACTCAAAAATCAGGACTATCAGATACAACCATCTATCTCAGTGAGGAACTTAGATAGTTCTATTGACTCATGGACCACCCGCTAGATAGGCATGGTCCCATATAAAGTATTGAGTAATCTCATTATCAGATCCAGAGATCACCCGTTTGATAGGCTTGATCTCAGTCTCAGATTCAGTTAGGTAATTTTATTATCAGATCCAGAGATCACCCATTAAATAGGCTTGATCTCAATCTCAGATTCAATTGAGTAATCTCATTATTAGATCCAGAGATCACCCATTAGATAGGCTTGATCTCAGTCTCAGATTCAGTTGAGTAATCTCATTATCAGATCCAGAGATCACCCACTAGATAGGCTTGATCTCAATCTCAGATTTAGTTGAATATTCTTATTATCAGATTTAGAGATCTTCCACTAGATAGGTTTGATCTCAGATATAATCGTTTCTTATCAATGATAGTAGATTCTAGAATTATCCGTTAGAGAGGTTTGATCTCTGATGCAGTCAGTCAAGAATAAAAAGCTTAGAATTTAGTCATTGATATGAGTAAATTCAGTTAATCAGTTTCTGTGTCATCATTTTTTGAGATCACTCATTAGATAAGACTGACCTCAACTCTAGTACTCAGTTATCAGTATCAGATGATTCAGTGTTCAGCATCTCAGGCATCAGTAGTGAGTTCAGATAGCAGTGAAGTAGTATTTGAGATTCAGTATTTTGAGTCATGATGATTTTGGTTATGGTTCGTGCATTCATGCATGTGTTCTCATTCAGTACTCTCATGATTATTCAGTTAAGTAATTGTACATGTATGAGCCCTTGCATTTAGCCTTACCTTATTTTCATACTCGGTACATTCCCGTACTAACGCATTTGCATTATGGTGTTTTATTTGACATCATAGGTTTAGAGGAATGAGATCTAGAGTACCCTTAGTAGCTCACTCCCAGTCAGCAACAGTAGACATAGTAGTGAGTCCTCTTCAGTTGAGGATGATCCTTATTTTTATTATTATTGTATTAGACTTAGTTTAATTTTAGTAGACAGAGTTAGTTGGGGACATGTCCCATCAACTCCATAGTTCAGACAGTTTAGAGGCTTTTTGGATAGATGTATCAGTTTTCAGTTTTTAATTTTGAGTATTTTTAGATGTTTTGAACCTTATCGCTAGTTTCTGTATTTATTATCTATATTATGCAGTGTTCAAGTACAGATATCAGTAGAGGGTTAGCTTATGGTCCTTCGAGATCATGAGCACCATGTGAAATTTTGGTTCTAAAAAATTGAGTTGTTACAACCCCATATAAATAATGCCTCCAAATCTTTAAGGCAAACACCACAGCTGCTAACTAAGATCATGAGTGGGGTAGTTCTTTTCATGGGGCTTAAACTTTCTAGAGGAATATGCTATGACCTTACCTCTCTGCATCAAAACACATTCTAAACCAACTCTAAAAGCATCACAATATAACACAAATCCATCTGAACAATTTGGTAAAGTCAAAACTGGGGCTATATTGTGTCGAGTTTTTAACTCCTGAAAACTCTTCTTACAAGAATCTGACCACTGAAACTTGACTTTCTTCTGAGTCAATATGGACATGGGGGATGCAATGGATGAAAATCCCTCAACAAACCGTTGGTAATAACCAGCCAAACCCAAGAAACTCCTGATATCTGACGGAGAGATGGGTCTGGGCCAGTTTCTCACTGCTTTGGTCTTTTGAGTATCAACTCTAATGCCATCACCAGAAACTACATGACTAAGGAAAGCTACTGACCTTAGCCAAAATTCACACTTACTAAATTTGGTGAACAACTGATAGGCTCTGAGAGTTTGTAATACTATTCTGAGATGGTCTGCATGATCATGTTCACTAAGGGGGTAGACAAGAATATCATCATTGAAAACTATGATGAACATGTCTAAATACTGCTTGAACATGCGGTTCATCAAGTCCATGAAGGCTTCTGGAGCATTGGTACGACCAAATCACATGACTAGGAATTCAAAGTGATCATACTGAGTTTAGAATACGGTTTTTAGAATATCACATTCTCTTACTCTGAGCGGGTGATAGCCTGATCTGAGGTTTATCTTAGAAAATTAGTAGGCACCCTAAAGTTGGTCAAACAATTCATTGATTCTAGGAAGTGCATACTTGTTCTTGACCATGAATTTATTTACCCGACGGTAGTCTATACACATTCTAAGAGAACCATCTTTCTTACGTATGAATAGAACTGGTGCACCCCAAAAAGATATGTTGGGTCTGATGAATCCCTTATCTAGGAAATCCTTCAACTGTTCCTTCAACTCTTTGAGTTCTACTGGGGACATTCTGTATGATGGGATAAAGATAGGCTAAGTATCAGGAAGAAGATTTATTCTGAAGTCAATTTCCCGCTCGGGAGGGACTCCAGGAAGATCTTTAGAAAATACATTTGGGAATTCACATACTACTGGAACTGACTCAAGATTAGGGGTCTCTTAACTAGAGTCTTTAACTCAAATAAAATGATAGAAACACCCTTTAGATATTATTTTTCTCACCCTTAGGTAGGAAACAAGCTGACCTCTAAGTGCTGAAGTACTACCCCTCTACTCAAGGATAGGCTCATTCAGAAACTAAAAATAGACAAAACTAAAAATAGACAACTCTATTTCTACAGTCAACTGAAGCATAGCATGAATGAAGCCAGTCCATACCGAGAATGACATCAAAATTTGTCATCTTTAATTCTACTAAGGTTGCTGATGTGACTTTTTGAGATACCATAATCGAATAGTTCCTGTATACCCATCGGGCTATGATATATTTACCTACTGGGTAGAGATTGAGAAGGGATCTTCTAAGATTTTGGTACTGACTCTGAAATCAACAGTTATATAAGGAGTTACAAAGGACAAAAAATCTCCTGGATCTAGCAAAGCATAAATGTGCAAATGATAAACTTGTAATGTACCAGTAACCACATCAGGAGAACTTTCCTGATCCTGTCAGGACTGAAGTGCATAAAGACTATTTGGGCGTTTCCCACTGGTGGAACTGGAAGTGGTACCCTGCTAATTTGGAAAATCGGACTAAGCTGAAGAATGATTATACTGACTCTGTGAACCACCTGAGGACACTCTCTGACCCTATGGCCTAGCTTGCCATAATCCAAAACATACATCACTTCAGCCCTACAGACACCCTGGTGATTTCTGCCATACTTCTAGTAAAGGGGATTTGTTTGGGTACTACTAACACTACCTTGAGGTTTATGGACCGTTGCCCTATCTTTATTGCCATCTTTGAATTTTGGCACTGGAGCACTGGCTGAGTACGGAGCTGGAAGTGAAGATTTCGGGTGGAATTGAGAATGATTTCCACCCTCTGACATAGGCTGAGTGAAGTTAAAGCTACCTATTCTAGCTCTCTTATTTTCCCTTTCCTTCTCTTTATTCTTAGCCTCCTCTATCTGTTGAACATGGACCATGAGTCTGGATATGTCCATCTCCTTAATCAACATTACGGTCCTACCCTCCTTGACCACACTGTTAGACACCCCAAACATAAACTTACTCATCTTAGATTTATTATCTGCTACCACATGAGGGGCATATCTGGCTAACTAAGTAAACTTGAGAGAATACTCTTTCACTTTCATGTTGCCCTGCTTCAATTAATGAACCCCAAAACCTTCGCTTACCTCAACTCCAGTGGGAAGAACCTATCCAAAAAAATAATGGCAAACTCCTCCTACGAGCCCTGCATCTGCGACCCTCTCTGCCTTTCACTGCTTAAACCATGAGTGAGCCATATCCTATAACTTATATACAGCCAAATCAGCACTCTTACTCGTAGTCACCCCTATAATATCTGTGACTTTTTATACCTGATCAAGGAATTCCTATGGGTCCTCATCTAACTTCGACTTGGTAAAGGCTGGAGAGTTCATTTGGGTGAAGTCCCAGATTCTAGCTATAGCAGTATTGGCCACTGGGTTGGCCGGAATGGCGGCTGGGCGTTCATTCTAGGCTACCACAGAATGAGCTAAAGTGGTGAAAGCTGCTCTAAATTCTGCATGGGAGACATGCTCGTCCAAGGGATCTACCTAAACGGGCAGAGGTGTTGGCTAGTTTCCTACTCTTCTTTTGTTGTTCTTTTTGGGAGGCATATTCTATAAATGAAATTAAGAAAATGATTACACTAAGAGTGTAACTTGAGCTCATGCTCACTTGTATGATATGAATACTGAAAGAAGGGAAACTTTTCCTAAAAATGCCTCATAGCCTCTTGTCCATAAGTGTGACGCGCTACACACCCATGCATAAGACTCTACTTAATGCGGCTTTCAGATTTTCTAGGAATCTGTTGAACCTTAGGCTCTAATACCAAGTTTATAACACCTCGATTTTGCACCCTAGATGCCACGCAGTGCTCATAATCCTAAAAGACCATAAGATAACCCATGACTGGTACCTGCTACAATCACTGAAAAATAATAACTCTGTAATAATACAAAAATTAGGCTGAATCTTCCATAAGGTTCATAACTAAAATCAAACACTGAATACTAAGAAATAAATACTGAACAACTGAACAACTGTCTGAAATAATCCAGTCTGAAGAGCCTCTAACTGAACTATTTGAATATGGAGTTAATGGGACAAGCCCTCAACTAACTCTGACTACTGAAGTACTGATAATTGAAATAATACTCAATCCTCAAACTATAAGGACTCATCACTAAATTTGTTACTGATAATCTAGGCTACTAGGTACAGTCAGGAGCCTGTGTGTGAACCTATGATATAAGACATCATAGCACAAAATAAAGGTATGCGTCAGTACTTTGAATGTACTGGTATGCTATGTGAGGTGAGGCTGAATGCAGGGGTTCATATGCATAAAGAGTAACTGACTGAGTAACATGAATATAACTAAATGAGAGTATGTGTATATCTCAAACTATTATAAATACTGATTGTGCAATCTATGCACATAACTATGTATATGGTAACTGAGATTATATTAACACCAGGTACTGAGTTCTGATAATTGAATGACTGATATTTAAGTTTACTAATACTGTATTACTATTAATTGAGTGACTATTTCTGAAAGTTTAGGTTTTGTAGAACTGAACTAATTTCTAAATTGAGTTGGGTGGTTGTATCTGACAGTCCTAATTCTGATATTGAACTAAGGTTTTATACTGAGTCTAAAACTAAAATTGTGGGAGTGTTCATCTAACCGACATACCCCAATTGTAAACTGAGTTGGGGTCTAACCTATGACCCCAGTTGGAAGGGTGTTATCACCTTGCTAAGGGATACTAACAATGGCTATGAGTTAACCTTCTCTAGCAGGAAGCCCTTTCGTCA
Organism: Capsicum annuum; assembly: GCF_002878395.1. Taxonomy (NCBI): domain Eukaryota; kingdom Viridiplantae; phylum Streptophyta; class Magnoliopsida; order Solanales; family Solanaceae; genus Capsicum; species Capsicum annuum. Next base: position 133,172,072 of record NC_061114.1, on the reverse strand, counting down.
ACCCTCACTGGCAGGAAAATCGTACGAGATGTATCAACCCTAGACTGGCAGGAAGATATGTCAACCTATGCTAGCTACATAGTTTTATAATACAGGGACTGCTACTAAGAGTCAAACCCCTTTTATTGATAGGAATGTCTCCATCCGCTGATTCCTACTCCCAACTAAATAGACACTGAACTAATTTCTATACTTTACTAGTTTGACTAAACTGTTACTGATTGTGTTAACTGACTCAACTAGACTGATTTCACTGAGTTTTGATGTCTGACTGAATACACTGAGTTCTGTACAGATTGTATCCTACGAATCATGATATTTCTGAGACTATTCTATTACTACTGTAGCTATAAGTCAATAGCTAAATTTTTGGCTAATGAATACCCTAGGACTTAATAGCATGAAAATTGAAGCATAGCATGACCTTAAAAGCATAATAGTACTTGCTTACTAGCAATTGCATTTATGTAGACATTTTATCAACATACTTAATATACATGAACTTGTGCATGAATGGAATCACATAATAGCATGTCATGCTTTCACTAGTCAATTCTCCTAAGCATTTTAACAAACACTTGGGGAGCATGGTTGTTTCATATAATGATAAACATATAATTATATCATGGCTACTACATTCAACTTGTAGTTCAAGAGTTTAACATGAAGATCACATAATTTAATCCACAAATATCTGTTTTTCATGGAACTCATAATAAATCATGGAATTAAACCCCAAACATCAAATTTATACCTGAACACAATTCAATTCTAACATGTAAATCATGAAATCATGAACCCATAGATAAACACCTAACATACCTTGATAATTAAATTTGTGAAGATTAATGGTGCATTTCTGAAGCTTGAATTTGAAATTGAATTCCCTAGGGTTTGTTCTTGAGAAACTTTGAGAATGAATGAGGGATTTTGCCTTTAGAGAGGCTTAATCTTGTGTTTTAGCAGCTGATATAAGGTGGGAAAAAGACCCATTTACCCCTCTAGATGCAAAAATTAAAAAAGCATAAATCGTGCCTAGTGACGCGCATACCGATGAGCTGCATCGATACCATCGATGCGATGACCAACGTACCGCGTTGAGTTCACGTTGGTTTACTGGAATTTATACTCTGAAGCTGGGAAAATATTTGTCGATGCAATGGGTGATGCAATGCGTTGACCCACTATTTTGGTCGTCCAAACTTGATTCAAATAAGGTCCAAAAAATCTGAAAGTCACCCGAAATGACCTATTAACATACCTAATCATAATTCAATCCAAGGGGAAAATTTGCATTCAGTGGGGCACCGCGATGGTGCTGCATCGCGCCAAGGTGCCAGTTCGGAATTGTCCATTTCTAGTGATGCAACATGATAGCATCGCGTTGTGTCATTGGACAAAATAATGATTGTCCTTTTTCTAGTGGCCTAAACCGATAAGCACCGCATCACGCCTGAGCAAAAAATCGGGATTTCCAATCTTGCGATTTAATTTCTAGGGATCATTTGGTCTTTTTCCCATGGCCCCAAATCCGTCCAAAACCCCAAGAACTCTCATGAATTCATTAATCCAGGTATGTTAAATGTTCATCCATGGGTCCCTTTCACCCATTGAGTCCAAGTATCTAATTTCAAATTCAAAGTTGTAATTTTTACAAACTATGGTAATTTTAAATTGTGATTTTAACCATGAATCCTCATGAATCCCCATGAATTTTGATTCTATACCATGTTTACATGAACTTGTTGTTGTTATTAAACCCCACATGTTTTAATGATGTTATTTGCTGATTTCATTCATAATTAGTGATATTGATGTTGAAATCATGTTGTTACTACAAACTTTAAACTATTCTCATGCTTAGCTTAAACCATGAATATCAAGTGTTTGATGAAATGCCTACAAGAATGAATTTTGAATAAATGCTTTCATATTATTTCCTCAAAATCTTAGTACTATTTTGCTATTATTGTTATCGAGTCCTAGGGGTTATGAATACCCAAAAACATATATCTTCAAAATAGTTTTAGATAAATCGTGAGTGTCATCAGTTCAGTCAGTTATCATAATCAGTTAAACTTAGAACAGTTCAGTATTTTGAGTCAGTTCAGTTTGGAGTAGGATTTAGCACCGAGAAAACCCAGGGATGGGGGCTGACCTGCCAGTTGAGGGTGTGACCTTTACTAGCAGTCCCTATGTTCCAGAACTACGTAATCAGCGTAGGTTGAGACGTTAAACTTCCAGTTGAGGGTGACCCTTAGTCCTTTGGGATAACACTTTAGTGGATCCACGCAGCCAGTGTTAGTACCCGTGGCACAGTACTGATACCCTTCTAACTGGGGTCATAGATTGGATCCCAAATTGCTCATTGGGGCATATCGATTAGATGGTAGCTTCCACAGTCTCGGTCCAGTCATCATCTTAGTATGTCAATTTCAGTTTTGCTTGACCATAGAAAAACTAAAGACTAATGAAGTTAAACTGAAGTCTGAAGCAACAAATCAGTTAACTCAGCAGTGTGTAGAGCTATGTCGATCGGAAGACATTAAAATTCCAGAGCTAAAAAGAGACGTTGGGACACTCCATAAAACCCATAACGTTTATTAATCTACAATTGCAGGTATAAGCAAAGGAGTTAGTAGACAAAGATACCAGAACATGAACATGAATACGATATTTGAGAAACAATTTATACCAAAAACACAAAAAGACCCCTTATCTCCACCACCACAAATTACCACATACCGAAATAGTCTGAACCAAGATGAAAAAGCTTATAACTATATAACTCGAGAATACATAGAAAATATCTACAAAGTACAAACTTTTCTAAACCTAAATCCCAGAGCTACAGATACCCAAGGACCAAACACAAACTATATAACCCAAAAATTGCAAAGTTACAACAAGCTAATCGCACTACCCAAAACCAATCCAAGCTTAATGAAAACATGTTTCGACTATGGATTATTAAATACCGTATATACCCAAGATGGAGAAGAACTAACAGCTATAGAAGAATTACATAAAGTATTCACCACCTATAAAAGAGTAAACAAAGGAAATCTATTTTATATAAAGTGTTATACTGCACCAGCAGAGATATTATACGACAAGATCAAACTAGTTATACAAGTATTAAAAATAGGATTAACCAGAGATATGATTATACCAGAAGATAATGTGCAGCAGCCAGAGATGCCCAGAATTGAGATACCTAATTTCTATGCAAATAAACGACTAATTGGACTAGCTACTATTATCCAAGAATTAGCAAATAATTATACCAATGGAAACCAATATGGAGGTCTTATTCAAGAGACCATCAGATGATTTACTCAAATTCAAAAGAACTACGACAAACAGATATGAAAGATGTTAGACAATGCATAATGATGTTATTTAATCCAGAAAAATAATCTGCTGCAAGAGCAATTAGGAAATGATTTATTTCAGACGAATTATTAACAAGATATTACAAGATAATTGGACACAAATATCCAGACCATCAATGTTCGAGATGTGATGGAGAAGATAATATTATCCCAGAAGTCCGGATAGAATAAAAAAAATCAAGAAGATAAGCATGCCAGCTGGAAAGAAGATAGAAAAACAGAAAATACAATAAGAAGAAGATCACAACAAAGCAATAATAGAGAGACAAGTTAATTAAAGTTGAAAGTGACATATGAAAGAATAGATACTTTTTCTTGAAAACTTTACGTAAATTATTATATACTATTTACTTTAAGACTTTTTGGCACTTGCCATAATTGTTTTCTTTGTCTTTATAAGACTTTTTAAAAGATGTAAGTATTTAGGAAACGTGTAAAGAGATATATTAGGATAGGATAGCCTCCTTTTTTGACTTTTGTAACATCAGGAACCATGTAAAACATGTAAAGGATTCACTATAAACAAAAGGCATCGAAGGCAGAAAAAAGATAAGTCTTCATGCATTGAAGCAAACATTCTTCTTTCACAACAAACTTTTAAACATTTATTAAAAACAGGTATATTCCAATGGAAAAAGCTATGGATGAACAAAGCTTAGAATTATCAAACCTACCAGAACAGGTATATTTATTTATGATTATGAATAGCTAAATTCATAAATTTCTAACAATCATGATATGATAAAATAAGTTCATGTTAGTTGCTTTATAGTAGAATTATTCGAAAAATAGCATGTTAAGAAGTTTATTACCAAAGTGGAAAAGGAGAAAAATTCCTAAGAACTATGCCATCCTAAAGGTGAAATCGGTGAGCCAAGAAAGCCGTGATAGGGGAGTAGCCAGAGTAGAGGCGCTGTTTAAGGGAAAAATATCCAGATTACCATGCTAATAGTGATTGAGGAACATGTTATTTAAGAATAATCTAGTATATAGTAATCTAAAATGATCATATTTTGCTATGTGTATGATTGAAAGGAATATTTTGAAAATAGTAATTTTATGAAAAATGGATAATTATTTATCTGATGCAATGGTAGATAAATTTAAAATACTAGTTTTATATGTACTTAAGGATATAGAAATAGTAGATATAAGAAAAATCATACTGAAAAAATATTTGATAGATATTTTATGACTAGAATTAATTATATACCACACCTACCTAACTACTCTTATAAATACTTACATACCAAACCCACACATCAACTATGATAAATTACATATATTTAGAATATTGGAAAATGGATATGAAAAATATACAATCAACATAAAAACAAATGAAAACAAATTTAAATGAATATATGAGGACTAAAGATATAAAATATATACAATTTCTCAGTGAAAATATAGAAGAATTAATGAGATTAAAATAAAAAAACTAAAAAATATTATAATAAAGTATTTAACCAATTTTAAATGACAGATAATCTTAAAATATTAATCTTATATATACTTAGAGATATAGAAATTATAGAAATTAAGAGAATAATATTAGAAAAGATATTAGACTATGAAATTAAAATTATAAATTGGATAGAACAACTATACCTAGATAATTACCCAGATAGATATTATTCAAATTAATAAATGTTAGAATATATTAAAAAAAACTAGAGAAAATCAAATAACCTAAATGATGAAATTTATTATAGAAATCGAATTAGAGGAATAATGGAAAATCTAAAAGAAAAATTAATGTGGATAAAAGAAACCCTAGAAAAAGTAGAAAAAAATACATGTAATAGTTTATATAATTTAAAAAATTCACTACGAGAAGAACAACACGAGATGATAAACAACATTCAAAATCTAGAATTAGATATACATTACAGTACAATAGGATTACTTATTATACAAAAATTTGTAAATCTACAATTACTACAGGATAAAATGATAAACTATGAATACTTAAAATATTAGAGACAATATATGGAAGAAATAAGAGCAACAGAGATACTTATGAAAGAGAATTTAATTGAATATTCAAGAAAGGATATAGAACATTTAGAATACCTCAAAAATAATAGAGAAGAATTACAAAGACTAAGAGAAAAAACTAAAGAATACTACGGCAAAACATTTAATCAAATACCATTTAATCACCCCCAATATATGAATATTAATAAAATTAAAATAAATAAACCAAAAATAAAAATATTTAAGGAAGTTAAGAAATATCCACGCACAAATAAGAATAGATCCATTAGAGTTATAATACATCTATTCTATTATACAAGTTATATCCGCACCCATAGATCTATTATACAAGTTATATCCGCACCCCATCAATTGGTTTAGTTTAAATGCAGGATCTGAATCATGTATAAATATGTGAATTTGACGGAAGACTCAAAAGTTTTGAACATTAAGAACAAAGAGATTTTGAAATGTAATATAATGTACCTCGAGATGATTATGCTAAGGCCATATTCAATATTTCTTTTCCTTTCTGTTTTCACCAAAACAGTATTATACTTTCTTTGTGGATAGAAATTTAGTTCATCAACAACTACAGATGCATTTAGCAAAGTATATAAACCTGACATGATTTCTCTTCTAATAGTTGAATTATGAAGTTGAATTTTTTTCATCTATAGAGCTTATATAATTTTAGTCTGTAATACTAGAAATGGAGATTTTTTCTTCTATAAAGTTTAATATGATTTTAGTCAATGCTATTAGCAAAGTTTAATATGATTTTAGTCAATGCTATTAGCAATTGCAAAAAAAGAAGAAATATATATCGTCTGTCATGAAAAGTTAATAGAAGATGGTAAATAAAAGCACCAATAAATTTGCAAGGATGTATCATTGCTACTCATACCTTAATGAGCTTGCAACTTCTCCTGTTGAAGAAATTGAGATTAAGTTTCATGCTATCGATATTCATCACAATGTTTTAACCTTTTTCTCCTAAGTAGTGAATTACATGATAATCACACTTATTTTTAGGATTTAGATGAAATTAGGGATGATTTTTTTTTTTTATGTCTAAATAAAGTGATATTTGTAAGGAGGGACGGAGTTGAGATTATTGAAGTTCATAATCATGTAAAAAGAATCCAGCTATGAGAGAATAATTATTTTCTATCATTTGAACTTAAAAGAAGTTGGTCGTACGTTTGATAATATAGAGTTTTGAAGTTAAATAAAGCGTCATCTATGGAAAGTGCCACACTAATCGAAGCTTCATGATTAGTTGAAATATTTAAGGATAAACAACTACTGCACCTTACATGTTCTTAATTAAAAAAAAACACTGCACAATGGAGATAGGTAAACTTGAAGACAACCAGTTAATTTGTAAATATGATTAATCGAATGTACAAAAAATAGCATTATAGTTTTAATAATATAATCCGTGGAGGATCAACAACGTTGCATTTAACTGGACAAAATATTTATATTTGTAGGTTTATCAAATTATTGAATCTCTTTTTCTAAGCATACTAGAGGGAAACGCATGTGTTAGCACGGGCCCATATTGTAAATATTAAAATTAATACCATATTTTTGTCAAAATAATAATTTGAATAAATGTAAATAAAATATGCATCGTCTATTTTCGTATAAATATATATAGTTTATTGATGTTCTAAATAAATTCTAAATTCTCGATTATCTAGAGATATAGTAAGCATCAAGAAAAGATATTTTTCAGTTTTATAGTTGCTTCTAGAGATGTTACAAACCGAATTAACCGTATCAAATTAGTTATTAGGTTTCTTAATTAAAATCATTAGTCTGGTAAGTTTTTAATTTTAGAAAAATAAATTTAAAAAAATTTCAAATTGATCAAATAAATTTATTTGAGTATAGTGTGTATTATATATTAAGTTTAACGTGATGAAACACTAAAATTTTTCTTTCAATTAGAAGTGGTAAAAATGAGTACCAGTCAACGGGTAGTTAACACCCAAAGTTCAGTTGCAAAACAACTCATAGAAGTAGTATGGTTAATCAAATACTTCATAATATGTTTTGTATATATAACTCATAGGAGTAGTATGGTTAGTCAAATACTTCATAATATGTTTGTATATACAACAATATCTAACTACTCACGTTATGTAATACTGATTAGATAAGGATGTCCGTACTTTGCACCGATATATATATATATATATATATATATATATATATATATATATATATATTATTAAATAAATATATTTTAATATGATAATTATCACTATCATGGACATATCATAAGATTCTAGATGTATGTTTTATACAACCTTGGGAATATCATACTACTGGATACTCACATAACATTCATTTCACATATCATAGTAATTGCTATCTATTTACATTGGAATATATGCATTTATAAATTCTACAATAGCATAATGCACTTTTCCTTCCTGCTGTGATCAATCTCTGAGCATTCATGATCAATACCTTTTAAATAAAATTTAATGATTAAATTAGTTTAAAAGTTCAAATCCAAATATCAAACACATTTTTTTAATTGAAATAATGCATTTCTTTTCAACCATGATTCATGAATCATGATTCACATATAATTTAATATGCACTTACTATGTTACACAGTAATTCAATCTCAAGAAATACTCTTATCTCTATAAAGCAGACTTGAAAAAAAGTAAGTAAAACAAATATAGTAGCAAAAAGGTCATGCTAAAAATAATTAACCAAAGAACCAGTACAAGGAGAATGCCAGCAAGAGCTGGCTTTGAATACCTCTAACAGCACAAGTAAGTTGTTTTCTCAATAATCTGAAACACCATCTAGATCTTGATGTCCCATAGTTATTTCAAGAAAGCTTCAACCTTTGTCTCACCAAAATGACACTGAAAAAATCAGATGAAGATTTCAAAAATAACACATACAAATCACAACACACACAAAAAAAATAGAAATCTTGTATCTAGCAGGCTAAAGTAACTTCTCAAAGAGAAACACATCTCTCATTATCTACAAGTGGTTTGCATTTGCTGCAAAATTGTTGTTGTCACACCCCCTTTTTACCATAAAAGAATATGAGTTTTAAAATTTGAAAGGGTTTTATTATTAAGTGACAAAAAGAAAATTTATTTCGAAAAAGGATTCATTTTACAATTAACTCAGAGTCTCTACTTGGCATAATCGGGTGTGCCAAGTCACCTTTGAAAATCCTCTTTCAAAACTATTTTTGACTCTTTAAAACTAGTTTACGAACAGAGATTCCAACTAAGGAATTCTGTTGACCGAGGGGAAGGTGTTAGGCACCCCTCGATCCCGTGGTTCGATCAGGGTCGCTTGGTGGAACGTATCGGCTGGTATGACACTATGAATGTATAGACCACACAAAAACACACAAAACAATCAATCAAGCAAAAAAAACAAAATAATCCAAAATTTAGAGTGCAGTCTAATTATACAGTCTGAAATAGAAAAATGTGAAAAATATGGAAAAAAAAACCTAGTCTAAACTAGTCCTAGACTAAGCTCCAATGCTTTACCCGATGCCTCAGACCTTCATCGTGAACGTCTTCCAAGTACAAGGTACCTCGGGGCATTCCCCGATGAATAAGTACATGTAACCTTGGGGCATTCCCCGGTAAAATGAATACATTTTCTCAATTTTATGCATTAAAAATAGAAAGAACTATTCAACAAATATTCACACATTCAACAAATCACCATCTTCCATTTCTACAATTTGGCTACCCGAACTTAGTATTTGTCTACCCATTTAACGATCTAAAACATGATACTATCAATTTCAACAATATCTAATAATGAATCAAAACTAATCAACGTTCACCAAATTAATCTTTCAATTCCCAACCCGAATTCATTCAAAATAATTAACTATTTCTTCGACTATCAATCCAAGTTTTCACATTCAAAATCCAACATCAACCAACACAAACAAAGATTCAAACATGCCAAGCAACAAATTATTCATATTCACACAAAATTTAAAAAGGAGAGAAGATAGAATTGTACCTCAATGCTGCTTTCAAAATCAATGTATTATTTATATTAAATCCGATAGAATCCACGTTCGAAGTACCTCGATATGAACCTCGATAACCAACTACCCCAACTCAATATACCAATTCACCCCCCAAACAGAAACCCACAATCAAACTCAATATGAACTCTCAAATCGACAATTTCGCATAAAAAAAACTTCAGCTGGGAACGCTCCCTCCGATCACTGGCTTGCTATTTTTGGAGAATAACCACCAACTGGAATCAATAAAGTTTGAAGACTATTGTTATTTACAGTAACCCATCATTGGAATCGTCTTGAATAAGGTCGATCGTATGGTGGGTTTGACTGGTTTTTTGGTGGATGAGCGAAACTATTTTGGGAGTGAATTTGGTCGGGACCAATTCTTCGGCGAGATCTGGTCGCCAGAATAAGCTCGGGTGTCTCTCTCTCTCTCACTCGTTGCTTCACTCTTTCTTAAGCTTGATCTCTCTCCTTCGATTCTCTCTATATCTCTCTGATCAGCTCTCCCACTCTCTTTATTTTCCATCTTGATGTGCGTGTGTGATCAATGGGAGTGTCTCGTGAAGGAGATGGTGATGTGTGTACTTATAGTGGGTACGTGAGTTTCTATTGTGTATTTTGAAGAAGAATGTTGATGCCTTTGGGGCTTCTTCCTTGGAAAAAAGAAGATGATGATTCCCCCCATTCTATTTTTGTTTTGTTATAGGAAAATAAAGGGAAAAACATAAAGAAAACGGTAGGGGGTCACGTGAGGTGTAGGGGTGAGGGGGTATGGGGTGGTAAGTTGGTTGAGATAGGGTTTGTTAGGATAAGAGAATATTAGGAATTTGATTTGTTAGGGATTTATTAAAGTTTTATTATTTTTTAGTATTTTTGTAGGGTATAATCACGTGGGTGAGGGTATATGATAACGTGAGGTAAAAATGAATAAAATGAATTTCGAGAGGAACAAAATTAGGTGTATACATCATGCCTCTTTTTGGGTGTAAACACAAAGTGTTTTTAGTCAAAAAAGTAGACAATGAGACCAAATTTTGACCCGACCATTATTCAAAGAAAGAAACAAAATGAAGAAGGACAACTGAGTTGGACTTAGAACATCCTACCTACCCAAGTTATAAGGGAATCAAATCACAGGTATCTCAAAGGGTTGGAAGGAGAGGGGCTATACCGAGTTGGAGAGTCGAGTGAGGCCCTGTCGAGGTTTCAATTTGAGGCTCTGTGCTTGCAATTTCTTCAACTTGTTGCCTGACTTTCAATTTCTTCACCCTGTTCTCTAGGTAGGCTCCTGACTTGCTATTTTTCAATTGTTGACTTTTAATTTCTTCACCGTGTTGCTTGACTTTCAACTTCTTCACTTTGTTTCTTGACTTTCAGCTTCTTCACATTGTTGCTTAACTTTTCAACTATTCGCCTTGTTCTTTAGGCGGACTCCTGAAATTACATCAAAACTAGAAAAAAAATTATCCCAAACAAAAATTATTATAAAGAGAAATTCTGTTTCCCAGAAAAGTAAAGTTCCAAAAATAGAAATTAAATTTTGCCCCAGTTTATCATCAGAAGACTTTTGGGAAAGTTATATTATATCTACTTGCCTGTTGCAATGATGAATCAAGACTCTGACCAAGAAATTCATCTCTTAAGAGTAAAATTAAATGATCAAGGCTAGGAGTTCGTCTCCTAAGAATTAAAGTGAGAAATTCCGACTAGAAAGTGCATCCCCTTACAAATGCCGCTTGAATTTCCAAAACAAGAAAGTGTGTCTCCTTACCAATAATGCTTGAATTACGAAAACAAGGAAGTGTGTATCCTTAAAAATGTCACTTGAATTATAAAATAAGGAAGTGTGTCTCTTTACAAATGCCACTTGAATTATCAAACAAGGAAGTGTGTGTCCTTATCAATGCTGCTTGAATTACCAAACCAGGGAAGTGTGTCTCCTTACCAATGCGGCTTAAATTACCAAACCAAGAAAGTGTGTCTCCTTACCAATGCCTCTTGAATTACCAAAATAAGAAAGTGCATCTCCTTTCCAATACCGCTTGAATTACCAAAATAAGAAAGTGCGTCTTCTTACCAATGCTGCTTGAATTACCAAACCAAGAAAGTGTGTCCCCTTAATAATGCCTCTTGAATTACCAAAACAAAGAAGTGTGTCTCCTTACCAATGCCTCTTGAATTACCAAAACAAAAAAGTGTGTCTCCTTACAATGCTGCTTGAATTACCAAACCAAGAAAGTGTGTCTCCTTACCAATGCTTCTTGAATTACCAAAATAAGGAAGTGTGTCTCCTTACCAATGCCGCTTGAATTACCAAACCAAGAAAGTGAGTCTCCTTACCAATGCTGCTTGAATTACCAAAATAAGAAAGCGCATCTCCTTACCAATGCCACTTGAATTATCAAACCAAGAACTCCTTACCAATGTTGCTTGAATTACCAAACCAAGAAAGTGTGTCTCCTTACCAATGCTTCTTGAATTACCCAAATAAGAAAGTGTGTGTCCTTACAAATATTGATTGAATTGTTCAAACAAGGAAGTGCATCTCCTTATAAATGTCGCTTGAATTGTCTAGACAAGAAAGTGCATCTTCTTACAAATGTTGCTTGAATTGTCCAAATAAGAAAGTGTGTTTCCTCACAAATGCTGCTTGAATTTCCCAAACAAGGAAGTGTGTCTCTTTACGAATGCCACTTGAATTGCCCAAACAAGAAAGTGTGTCTCCTTACAAATATCACTTAAATTATCATGGTTTTGATTACCAAATCTGTGCAGCAACACTGCCTCTTGCATTTGTAGAAGTGAAGCATTGTATCCTTTGATATTTAGACCCTGAAGTCCTTCATTTGAAGATAACATATATTCCATTTTCATACAAAGAAAACTTGTGAGTTTAAAAACATGGTGGCTGGTTTGTCGCTTTAGCTTGTGATAATTGTTCTTGCCCCTATCATATTTAATCTTGATTTTAACCATTAGCATATGTCATTGACTCGCTACATCATTGATCCGAACTCAGATTATTAAGAGTGACTCTGAAACAAACACAGTATTTTTGCTTTTCCATGCTTCTCAGATAAACCTTTTGAACCTTGATATTTCCATAAGTTCCCAGACTTCTCTATTGACAAAACTTTCTGCATGCCTTATTTTGGCTCACAATCATGTCTTTTTCATGTCTTGGCCTTTTGTCTTTCTTTGTGTAATTGAAGAAGTTGATAGCCAGTTTTGAAATCTTTTCTCACTTATTTTGATATGGACTTGACTCAAAGACAAGAGAAAAATGACAATGACTTTTTATTTGGATAACTGACTCAAGAAAACAAAATAAAAATAAGGAGAAGAAAGAAAAGACAATGAATGTCCCCATTTGAAACAAAGAAATGGAAATTTATCTAGAACTGACAGTCTCTAATGATTATGCCATGCATTTTAGATTAAGCTGCCTGATCTTTCCATCCAAATTTTCATCAATTGTTGTTGAGTTAATGGCCTTGAAATTGAGTTGCTTCCTTAGGTCAATTGTATTTAAGACCTCCTTCGGCTAGTGACACCTTGAAGGTTTTTTGCCAACAAGCCTCTCTTATTTTCTTTTTCTCAGTTCACCATTGTCTTATGTTGTTCGTGAGGGTTTTTCACTAATGAGACTCTCTTATTTCAGTTATCTCAACTCACAGTTTTCTTACGGTGCCCGTGAGGGTTTTCACCGATAAGACTCTCTTATTTTTATCTCTCTTGACTTACCATCGCCTTATGGTGCCCTGAGGGTTTTCATTAATAAGAATCTCTCATTTTTATTTCTATCCTGATTCCTTGTGCTGAGGAAGCCAAGCGGTTTCCAAAATACATCATCATATGCATTGCATGCTTAACCTTAATATTCTAAAAGATTGATCTGAAGGTTTTTCTTTGGTTGTAACTCGGCTTTTGGATAAGGTTAGAAAGAAAGGATGGCATGAGGCCTAAATGACACTTGAAATGGGGTGGGACTTACAACTTTGGAATCGACTCAAACAGTGGAAATTAAATCATGCCCCAATTTATTTTGGCTGGGTGACTCTAAATTATTTATTTGATTAGACCGAGCCCAGAGTAGGGCAGCCTACATATATTACCCCCAAGAGAGGAGAATCAGGTCACGCGTAGTTCTGGCAGCTTATTCTTTTAGTTGATTCTAATTTTTTTCCTTTCATTGACTCTTTTTCTCTTTGGGACTTTTCTGACTTATATTCTTTTTTTCTTTCTTTATTTTTTAAAATTCCGACTCTATTGCTTTGCTCGACACTTTTTCTTTAGAGCTTTGTTGACTCTATCTTGATTCCAAAAGAGGGGTAAGAAAGAAAATAGGACTAAAACTCAAATGGGGTAAATAAAGGATGACACGATGTTTGGATAACAGAATAAAATGTCTTCTTCATATCAATCCTTGAAAATAAAAGTACACATCATGCAATGTGAAAATGAAAGATGGAGATCATTCGTGACATTTCTATAGCACTAACTTTAACTGAATTTATGCATCACTTGTAATACCCTGAGACTCTAACCAATAGTGTAACCATGAATCAAGCTCATGAGAAATAAATTATAGTGTTTTGGTTGTTTTATGGTCAATGGTGATGTGTATTAAGGCTTTAAAGATGTCCTAACGATTGGGCGAATCAAAACATTCTTTACCGATTGAATTCTTGAGAAGGATTTTGGCATAGTCAACTTAAAATAAGAATATCTCCTATTGTACTATGAATTATTGATATCATGACCTACCAAAAAGTAGATAATTTAATTTTCTTTCCAGCGATATCCATTTCATCAAAATCTGATATCGGAGCAAAGAGTTATGCTTATTTTACTCCAGCATGTCAGTCTGGAAAATTCGTGACGACCTTTTGTGACGACTCGTCACAAGCCTGACGGCCCGTCACAAAATTTCATCACCTTAAGCCATAAAGTCACAAAATCAATCCTTTTTGTGATGAATTATCACCCTCTATATATAATAATTCCATCATTTTCTCTTCCAATTCTCTTGAGATAATATATCTAAGGTTTTATCAAGAACATAAATCTTCCAAAAATCATCCATAAATCTTCAAAATTTCTTCAAGAACCAGGTTCCTCATAGTATGGGCTTCAAGAATTATTTATTTCAAGTGTGGATAAAGTATCAAGCACTAAAGTTCATCCAATTTCAAAGATTAAGGTATGTGGGGCTTTGAACAAGAACACTTCTTTCGTTCTTGTGTTCAAAGATTTAATTTCTATTGAATTTCATGATTTTTTTACAAAGTGGGTTTACACCCAAATTAATTTATCAAGGATTTATGAGATTTGAGCTATACAAGATTGACATATATAACTACTTCATTGTCTTATTTCTTAAATTAAGAATTTATGCCATGAGTTGTATATTGTTGTCATGAAATGATGATTTCTAAGTGATTTATGATAAGTGTCATGATTTATGTTTTTCCCATGAGAAGTTTGTCTATTGAATATATAATGATATTGAGCTTGAGAGTTAAGAACTAGTTTTATGATGTTTTCTTGAAGATTTTGATACTTGATATGATTTGATAAGTAAGTGTACTTGATGATGAGAAAGATTATTTTGACATTGAGTCGAGTTAGGAATCCACAAGTTGATTATGATTTACAAATGAGATATATATTTATATTTTGGTCTTCATGATACACCTTTGGGTTGATCAAGGTGGATTTCCTAACGCGTTCTGAGCTTAAGTCTGTGAGTAGTATTTAGCACCGAGTGGGAAGTGTGGGTTCAGTGCATCCTACTTCCCCATAACTACGTGCCACCATAGGATTAAGATTAAGGGCCAAAGGCCAAGACAGTGATCACTAAAGTTAAGGTTCTACTCCGACGGCAAGGATAGAACAACTCTCCCCAACGTGGGCAAGATGTTGGACTCCATATAAGCTCACATGGTTTATGTCGATTATAAAAAACTCCCAAGTCCATAATAGTCCAATTTCTATGAGTTACTAAGTCACTCTAAGTCATGAGTCAAAGAGTTTGAGTTGAGTCCAATAATTTATGAGATTTATGAAGCATGTGTTATAATTGATGATTTATGGAAAATATGTTTTGGGTAAGTCAAGCGATGAGAGTCATTATTTTTAGTATGCATGATTTTCTTATACATTTATGATATTATTTAAATATTTCTTGAACCCCACATACTCAGTACATTCCCAAGTAATTCTCATACTCTTCTATGTTCTATATTTTCTCATGATGTAGGTTCAGGTGCTCAGTCTCAGCAGTGACAGTGATCTTTGAGTACCTCGAGTCCTTGTGGTTTGAGGACCTATGTTCTTGATTTTTATCTTGATAGTAGATGGTGATTTATTTCTAGTTTAGTATGAGTCAGTTGGAGATCTGTCCCAATGGCTCCTCAGTCTTATGTAGTAGAGGCTTTGTCAGACTAGAGTACTAGTATATATAGAACTTTGGTATTTTGAATGTACAGGATAGTATTTCTTCGTATTCCAGTATGTTCATGACATGATTATTCTTCCTTATTACAGCTTGATTATTGTCATAGTGAGTTATAGAAGTGATGACAGGCTCAGAAGGTTAGCTTGAGGCTGCGTGAGGCCTTAAGCACCATGTGACGTCTTGGGATGGGTCCTTGGGGCATTACAAGCTTGGTATCAAAGCCTAAGGTTTAAAGAGTCCTAGGGAGTCTGACAAGCCGCGTTACGTAGAGTCTTGATCATCGGTGTGTAGCGCGCCACATCTATGAGCAAGAGGCTATGGGACGTTTTAGAAAAAGTCATTTCTTTCTTTCAAAAGTCTATCGTACCTACGATAGTTTCTCTCTGCTTTTAATTCGTGCTCTCTTATGATTGAAAATGCCTCCTCTTAGAGCTTGCAGAAACAATGAACGACCTTAATCCATTGATTTTTTCAATGAGACGGTGACTCATGTCGAATTTCGGGCAGCTTTTCAGATGCTAGCCCAGGCAGTTACCGCCAATGCTCAGGCCAATGTTTAGGCCACAGTTCCACCTCCGCAAGAAGGTAATTTAGCAGCATCTCAGATTCATGATTTTATGCGGATGAATCCGCTAGAGTTTTATGGGTCAAGGGCAGGTGAGGACCCACAGATGTATCTTGATGAGGTGAAAAATATTACCCAAATTATGCATGTAACAGAGAAAGAAAGTATGGAGCTAGCTTTCTATCTCTTGAAAGATGTTGCTTATGATTGGGTAGAGATATGGAGGAAGAGTAGAGGGGAGGATAACGGTCCCATAACTTGGCAGTTGTTCCAGGACAAATTCTTAGACTGATTCTTTCCCCCCAGAGCTGAGGGAAGCAAAACTAGAAGAATTTATGAACTTGAGATAAGGCTCCATAATATTTAAGGAGTATTGTCTTAAATTCAACTAGTTGTCTAAGTATGCTCCCGGTAAGATGGCTGATTCCAGGACAAGTATGAGTTAGTTTTTCACTAGCGTATCGAGTTATGTTGTGAAAGAGTGTAGATCCGCTATGCTCAATAGGGACATGGATCTTTCTAGATTAATGATACATGCTAAGTAGATTGAAGCAGACAAGGTGAAAGAGAGAGAGAGTGAGAGGGAATAAGAGAGTTAGATTAGAGCAGCAGAGGTATAGTCAGAGTAGATTTTTTGGAGGGATCCACCCTCAGTTTCAGAGCCGTTCTTCTGTGCCAGCACCGTTTTCAGCTAGTGCTCCCACATCTAGAGTCAGGCAGGAGCAGAGTAATAGACCTACTGTATCCAGGTCTCAGGACAGTGTGAGTAATAAACCTACTATCGATCATGTGCTAAGTATGGTAGGACGCATTCCAAAGAGTGTATAGCTGAGCAAAGAGGTTGTTTCGGTTTTGGCAAGTTGGGCCATAGAATTAGAGATTTTCCTTATGCTAGAGAGGGGAGCCTTGATATTGGTTCCTAGAGTCAGGCTATTAGTGCTCTATCCCATTTAGTTCATCCTACTCCTCCTCAGGGTACCTCTTCTAGTACTACCGGTGGTCAGTGCCAGAATTGCTTTTATGCTATACCACCTCACAAGGAGAAGAATAATTCATCAGATATTGTTAATGGTACACTTTGTGTATTTCATTTTGATGTGTATGTGTTGATGGACCCCGGGTCAAGTCTTTCTTATTTGGCTCCGTTAGTGGTTATGAATTTTGAGATCAATTCAAAAAAGATTCCTGAGCCTTTTTTAGTTTCTACTCCAGTAGGTGAACCTATTGTTGCTAAGCAAGTATATAAGACGTGTTCTATCATTGTCCTTCACAGAGTCATGTTTGCCGATTTGATTGAGCTAGACATGGTTGATTTCGACATTATTCTGGGTATGGATTGTCTTCACTCTTGTTATGCATCTATAGACTGTCGAAGCCATGTAGTCAAGCTTCAGTTTCCCAATGAGCTAGCCTTTGAGTAGTCCAGAAATTCTGTATCTCCCAAGAGCTATTTCATATCCTATCTTAAAGCTAGGAAATTGATATCCAAGGGTTACATCTATCATTTGGTTTGAATTAAAGATACTAAGTTTGAGACTCCGACCATTCAGTCGAATAGCATTGTTAATGATTTTCATGATATTTTTTTGGAGGATCTCCCAAGGGTACCTCCCGATAGAGAGATAGAATTCGATATTGATCTTCTCCCTGATACGCAGTCTATTTCTATTCCTCCATATTGTATTGCCCCTGCAAAACTTAAGGAGTTGAAAGAGAAACTCAAAGATCTTCTAGAAAAGGGCTTCATAAGGCCTAGTGTATCTTCTCGGGGTGCACCCATTCTGTTCATGCAAAAGAAAGATGGTTCATTGCGGATGTGCATTGACTATCATCATCTTAACAAGGTCACAATCAAGAACAAATACCCTCTTCCTAGAATTGATGACCTGTTTGATCATTTCCAAGGTGCCAACTATTTCTCAAAACTATATTTGAGATCCAGTTATCACCAGCTTAAAGTTAGGGAGTGTGATATTCCAATGACAGGGTTTCACACCCGATATAGTCATTTTGAGTTCCTGGTCATGTCCTTCGAGCAAACAAATTCCCCAACAACTTTTATGGATCTCATGAATCGGGTGTTCAGACAGTACCTGGATATGTTTGTTATTGTGTTCATAGATGATATTCTTGTATACTCCCAAAGTAAGAACGACCATGCAGATCATCTCTGAATAGTCTTGCAAACCCTTAGAGATCATTAACTACTTGCCAAATTTAGCAAGTGCAAATTTTGGCTAAGGTCAGTTGCTTTTCTGGGTCATATTATTTCTTCTGAAGGTATTCGAGTTGATCCTCGAAAGATAGAAGCTGTGAAAATTGGCCTAAACCTATTTTCTCATCTAATATTAGGAGTTTCTTGGGTCTAGCTGGCTACTACCATCGTTTTGTTGAGGGTTTCTCTTTCATTGCGTCTCCTTTGACTTGGTTGACCCAAAAGAAAGTTAAATTCCTGTGGTCTGATCCTTTGAGAAGAGTTTTCAGGAGTTGAAGACTTGACTCACTTCGGCCCCTATGTTGACCCTTCCAAATGGTGTAGATGAATATGTGGTGTACTGTGATGTTTCTAGAGATAGGTTGGGTTGCGTGTTGATGCAGAAAGGTAAGTTTATAGACTATGCCTCCAGATAGTTGAAACCGTATGAGAAAAACTACTCGACCCATGACCTTGAGTTAGTTGCAGTGGTCTTTGCCTTAAAAATATGGAGACACTATTTGTACGGTGTTTATGTTGATGTCTTTAAGGACCACAAGAGTTTCCAGTATGTGTTTATTCAGATAGAGTTGAATCTTCATCAGAGGCGATGGTTAGAATTGTTAAAGAACTATGATATGAATGTACTGTATCACCCGGGCAAGGCTAATGTAGTGGCAGATGGCCTTAACAGGTCGTCCATAGGTAGTGTAGCACCGGTCGAGGAAGATAGGAAGGAGTTAGCTCATGAGGAGCATCATCTGGCTAGGTTAGGAGTTAGATTGCTTGATTCAGCTGAGGGTAATGCTTGGGTCCAGAGTAGCTCCGAGTCTTCTCTAGTTTCAAAAGTAAAGGAGAAGTAAGATATGGATCCTAGTTTGGTCAGACTGAAGGAGTCAGTTAAAGAGCAAAATGTGGAGGTTTTCTCCCAGGGAGAAGATGGTGTATTGAGATTTCAGAATAGATTATTTGTGCCTGATGTTGAAGATTTAAGGCAGAGAATTATGGCTGAATCGCATAGATCGCGATATTTTATTTATTCTAGTGCTACCAAGATGTATCGCGATTTACGAGAAATCTATTGGTGGAATGGTATAAAAAAGGATATAGAAAAATTGGTAGAGAAGTATAGAACTTGCCAACAGGTTAAGATAGAACACCAAAGACCCGGTGGAATAATGCAAGAATTCAGTATTTCTACTTGGAAGTGGGAGGAAGTGAATATGCATTTTATGACTGGTTTACCTCCTTCTCGATGTCATTATGATTCAATTTGGGTCGTTGTAGACAAATTGAGTTAGTCCACACATGTATTGCCAAGGCATACATCTTTTACCACTGAGGACTATGCTAAGTTGTACATTCGAGAATTAGTCAGGTTACATGGAGTTTTTTTGTCTATTATCTCCGACAGGGTTACTCAATTTACTTCTTATTTTTGGAGGGCTTTTCAGAAGGGTCTCGATACCTAAGTTCATCTTAGCTCCATTTTTCATCCACAGACCGATGGTCAAGCTGAGAGAACCATCCAGACCTTGGAGGATATGTTGAGGGCATATGTTCTTGATTTCAAAGGAAGTTGGGATGAACATTTTCCATTGATTGAATTTGCTTACAACAACAGTTTTCATGCTAGCATTGGAATGGATCCATTTGAGGCTTTATACAGAAGGCGATGTAGATCACCCATAGGTTGGTTTGAAGTGGGTGAAGGCACTATGAGTGGACCTGATGTTGTGTTTAAGGCTATGGAGAAAGTTAAACTGATTCGGGAAAGGTTGAATATAGCCCAGTGTCATCAGAAGTCATATTCAGATGTGAGAAGAAGAGCTCTTGAGTTTAAGGTTAACGATTTGGTATACTTATAGATTTCACCCATGAAGGGGGTGAAAAGATTTGGTAAGAAAGGAAAGCTTATTCCCTAATACGTTGGCCCTTATAGAGTTTTGAATCATGTTGGGAAAGCAGCTTATGAGATAGAGTTTTCTACCGAGTTATCAGCTGTCCATCCTATTTTTTATGTTTTTATGCTCAAAAAGTACATTGGTGATTCTGTTGTTGTTGATCCGTCAGAATGTTTTGAAGCTCAGGATAGCCTTTCGTATGATAAAGTTCCGGTTGAAATCCTAGATTATCAAGTTTGTGGACTAAGAAATAAGGAAGTTCCCTTGGTTAAAGTTCTGTGGTGAAATCAATCGGTCGAGGGTGCTACTTGGGAAACAGAAGTAGATTTGCAAGCCAGATACCCTCATCTCTTCTCTGCGAGTTCAAATCAAGACGAAGGTACTATTCTTTCCTAATTCAGTTTTCTTCAATCCAGTGTATTAAGCTATATGGTTATTCTCTCTATGATTCATACATTTTGTGAAGTACCCAAAAGTTTAGAGTGAAATAAGCCCCTTTTTGTGAGTTGTTCCAGCTATACGTCCTCATTTTCTCTTGTTCTCGGCCTATCTAGAAACATTCGAGGAGGAATGTTTCCAAGGGGGAGATATTGTAATATCCCAAGACTCTAACCAATAGTGCAATCATGAATCAAGCTCATAAGAAATATATTATAGTGTTCTGGTTGTTTTCTAGTCAAGGGTGATGTGTATTAAGGCTTTAAAGATGTCCTAATGATTGGTCGAATCAAAATATTCTTTAACAATTGAATTCTTGAGAAGGATTTTGGTATACACAACTTCAAATGAGTATATCTCCTGTTATACTACGAATTATTGATCTCATCACAAACCAAAAGATATATAATTGAATTAGCTTTCCAATGATACACATTTCGTCAAAATCTGATATCGGAGCAAAGAGTTATGCTTATTTTACTCCAGCGTATCAGCCTGGAAAATTCGTGACGACCTGTTGTGATTACTCATCACAAACCTGATGGCTCGTCACAAAATGTCATCACCTTAAGGCAGAAAGTCACAAAATCCACCCTTTTTGGGATGACAATTCGTGACGGCCTATCACGGGCCTGACGGCTTGTCACAGATGTCGTCAGCTATTTTTTTCAGCAATTGATGGACAACTTTTGCAAGGGTTTGTTGGTCATTTCCCATTTTTGGAGGCCTATATATATATGAGAATCCTCATCCAAACCCTAATTCCATCATTTTCTCTTCCAATTCTCTTGAGATAACATATCTAATGTTTTATCAAGAACATAAATCTTCCAAGAATCATCCATAAATCTTCAAAATTTCTTCAAGAACCAAGTTCCTCATAGTGTGGGCTTCAAGAATTATTTATTTCAAGTGTGGATAAAATCTCAAGCACTAAAGTTCATCCAATTTCAAAGATTAAGGTATGTGGAGCTTTGAACAAGAACATTTCTTTCGTTCTTGTGTCCAAAGATTTAATTTCCATTGAATTTCATGATTTTTTTGCAAAGTGGGTTTACACCCAAATTAAATTATCAAGGATTTATGAGATTTGAGTTATACAAGATTGAAATATATGACTACTTCATTGTCTTATTTCTTAAATTAAGAATTTATGCCATGAGTTGTATATTGTTATCATGAAATGATGATTTCTAAGTGATTTATGATAAGTGCCATGATTTATGTTTTTTCCATGAGAAGTTTGTCTATTGAATATATATTGATATTAAGTTTGAGAGTCAAGAATGAGTTCTATGATGTTTTCTTGAAGATTTTAATACTTGATATGATTTGATAAGCATGTGTACTTGATAATGAGAAAGATTATTTTGAGATTGATTCAAGTTAGGAATCCACAAGTTGATTATGATTTACAAATGAGATATATATTTATATTTTAATCTTCATGATACACCCTTGGGTCGATTAAGATGGATTTCCTAACGTGTTCTGAGCTTAAGTTTGGGTGTACTATTTAGCACCAAGCGGGAAGTGTGGGTTCAGCACATCCTACTTCCCTAGAACTACATGCCATCATAGGATTAAGATTAAGGCCCAAAGGCTAAGACAGTGATCACTAAAGTTAAGCTTCTACTCCGATGGCAAGGATAGAACAGCTCTCCCTAACGTGGGCAAGACGTTGGACTCCATGTAAGATCACATGGTTTATATCGATTATAAGAAACTCTCAAATCCATAATAGTCCAATTTCCATGAGTAACTAAGTCACTCTAAGTCATGAGTCGAAGAGTTTGAGTTGAGTCTAATGGTTTATTAGATTTATGAAGCATGTGTTATTATTGATGATTTATGGAAAATATGTTTCGAGTAACTCAAGCGATAAAAGTCATTATTATAAGCTTGCATGATTTTATTATACATTTATGATATTATTTAAATGTTGTCTTCACTCCCACATACTCAGTACATTTGCAAGTACTCATTCCCATACTCTTCTGTGTTTTACATTTTCTCATGATGTAGGTTCAGGTGCTCAGTCTCAACAGTGACAGTGACTTTCGAGTACCTCCATCTACATTCGTCCAGTTGGTGAGTCCTCATGGTACGAGGACCTATGTTCCTGATTTTTTTCTTGATAGTATATGGTGGTTTATTTCCAGTTCAGTACGAGTCAGTTGGAGATCTGTCCCAATAGCTCCTCAGTCTTATGTAGTAGAGGCTTTGTCAGACTAGAGTACAAGTATGTACAGAACTTCGGTATTTTGATTGTACAGGATAGTATTTCTTCATATTCCAGTATTCATGACATGATTATTCTTCCTTATTACAGCTTTATTATTGCATAGTGAGTTATAGAACTGATGACAGGCTCAGAAGGTTAACTTGGGGCTGTATGTGGCCTTGACTTCTTAGGATGGGATCTTGGGGCGTTACAAGCTTGGTATCAAAGCCTAAGGTTTAAAGAGTCCTAAGGAGTCTAACAAGACGCGTTACGTAGAGTCTTGATCATTGATGTGTAGCACGCCACATCTATGAGCAAGAGGTTACTGGAAGTTTTAGGAAAAGTCATTTCTTTCTTTCAAAAGTCTATCGTGCCTACGAAAGTTTCTCTCTACTATTAATTCGTGCTCTCTTATGAATGAAAATGCCTCCTCGTAGTGCTCACAGAAAAAATGAATGACCTCAACCCGTTGATCCTTTAAATAAGACAGTGACTCATGCCGAATTCCAAACAGCTTTTCAGACTCTAGCCCAGGCAGTTACCGCCAATGCTCAAGACAATGTTCTGGCTGCAGTCCCACCTCCGTAAGAAGGTTATTCAATGGTAGCTCAGATTCGTGATTTTATGCAGATGAATCCCCCAGAGTTCTATTGGTCTAGGACAGGTGAGGACCCATAGATGTATCTTGATGAGGTAAAAAAGATTATCTAAATTATGCTTATAATAGAGGAAGAAAGTGTAGAGCTATCTTCCTATCGCTTGAAAGATGTTGCTTATTATTGGGTGGAGATATGGAGGAAGAGTAGAGGGGAGGATACCAGTCCCATGACTTGGCAGTTGTTCCAGGACAAATTCTTAGACCGATTCTTTCCCCTAGAGCTGAGGAAAGCAAAACTAGAAGAATTTATGAACTTGAGATAAGGCTCCATGATATTTAAAGAGTATTGTCTTAAATTCAACTAGTTGTCTAAGTATGCCTCCGATATGATGGCTGATTCCAGGACAAGTATGAGTAAGTTTTTCACTGGTGTATCAAGTTATGTTGTGAAAGAGTGTAGGTCTGCTATGCTCAATAGGGACAAGGATCTTTCTAGATTAATGATACATGCTCAGCAGATTAAAGTGGACAAGGAGAAAAAGAGAGAGTGGGAGGGAATAAGAGAGTTAGATCAGAGCAGGAGGGGTATAGTCAGAGTAGATTTTCTAGAGGGATCTACCCTCAGTTTCAGAGTCATTCTTTTGTGCCAGCACTGTTATCAGCTAGTGCTCCCACATCTAGAGTCAGGTAGGAGCAGGTTAATAGACCTACTATGTCCAGGTCTCAGGACAGTATGAGTAATAGACCTAACTATCCACCGTGTGATAAGTATGGTAAGACGCATTCTAAAGAGTGTATGGCTGAGCAAAGAGGTTGTTTTGGTTGTGGCAATTTGGGCCACAGAATTAGAGATTTTCCATATGCTAGACAGGGGAGCCGTGATGTTGAGACTCCGACCATTAAGTCGATCAGCATTGTTAATGAGTTTCATGATATTTTTCTGGAGGATCTCCCAAGGGTACCTCCCAATAGAGAGATAGAATTCGATATTGATCTTCTCCCTGATACGCAGCCTATTTTTATTTCTCTATATTGTATGGCCCCTGCAGAACTTAAAGAGTTGAAAGAGAAACTCAAAGATCTTCTAGAAAAGGGCTTCATAAGGCCTAGTGTATATTCTCGGGGTGCACCCATTCTATTCGTGCGAAAGAAAGATGGTTCATTGTGGATGTGCATTGACTATCATCAGCTTAACAAGGTCACAGCCAAGAACAAGTACCCTCTTCCTAGAATTGATAACTTGTTTGATCATCTGCAAGGTGCCAACTATTTCTCAAAAATATATTTGAGATCCAGTTATCACCAGCTTAAAGTTAGGGAGTGTGATATTCCAATGACAAGGTTTCGCATCCGATATGGTCATTTTGAGTTCCTGGTCATATCCTTTGGGCTAACATATTCCTCAATAACTTTTATGGATCTCATGAATCGGGTGTTCAGACAATACCTGGATATGTTTGTTGTGGTGTTCATAGATGATATTTTTGTATACTCCCGAAGTGAGAATGACCATGCAGATTATCTCTGAATAGTCTTACAAACCCTTAGAGATCATCAACTACTTGCCAAATTTAGCAAGTGCAAATTTTGGCTAAGGTCAGTTGCTTTTCTGGTTCATATTATTTCTTCTGAAGGTATTCGAGTTGATCCTCGAAAGATAGAAGCTGTGAAAAATTGGCCTAGACCTATTTTCCCATCTGATATTAGGAGTTTCTTGGGTCTACCTAGCTACTACCATCGTTTTGTTGAGGGTTTTTCTTTCATTGCGTCTTCTTTGACTCGGTTGACCCAAAAGAAAGTTAAATTCCTGTGGTCTGATCCTTGCGGGAAGAGTTTTCAGGAGTTGAAGACTTGACTCACTTCGGCCTCTATGTTGACCCTTCCAAATGGTGTAGATGATTTTGTGGTGTATTGTGATGCTTCTAGAGTTGGGTTGGGTTGCATGTTGATGCAGAAAGGTAAGTTTATAGCCTATGCCTCCAGATAGTTAAAACCGCATAAGAAAAACTACCCGACCCATGACCTCGAGTTAGATGCAGTGGTCTTTTGCCTTGAAAATCTAGAGACACTATTTGTACGGTGTTCATGTTGATGTCTTTACGGACCACAAGAGTTTGCAGTATGTGTTTACTCAGAGAGACTTGAATCTTCATCAGAGGCGATGGTTAGAATTGTTAAAGAACTATGATATGAATGTACTGTATCACCCGGGCAAGGCTAATGTAGTGGCAAATGCCCTTAACAGGTCGTCCATGGGTAGTGTAGCACCGGTCGAGGAAGATAGGAAGGAGTTAGCTCATGAGGTACATCGTCTGGCTAGGTTAGGAGTTAGATTGCTTGATTCAGCTGAGGGTAATGCTTGGGTCCAGAGTAGCTCCGAGTCTTCTCTAGTTTCGAAAGTAAAGGAGAAGCAAGATGTGGATCCTAGTTTGGTCAGACTGAAGGAGTCAGTTAAAGAGCAAAACGTGGAGGTTTTCTCCCAGGGAGAAGATGGTGTATTAAGATTTTAGAATAGATTATTTGTGCCTAATGTTGAAGATTTGAGGCAGAGAATTATGGCTGAATTGCATAGAGCGCAATATTCTATTCATCTTGGTGCTACCAAGATGTATCGCAATTTATGAGAAATCTATTGGTGGAATGGTACAAAAAAGGATATAGAAAAATTCGTTGAGAAGTGTAGAACTTGCCAACAGGTTAAGATAGAACACCAAAGACCCGGTAGAATGATGCAAGAATTTAGTATTTCTACTTGGAAGTGGGAGGAAGTGAATATGGATTTTATGACTGGTTCACCTCCTTCTCGACGTCATTATGATTCGATTTGGGTCATTTTAGACATATTGACTTAGTCCACGCATTTATTGCCAGTGCATACATCTTTCACCGCTGAGGACTATGCTAAGCTGTACATTCGAGAATTAGTTAGGTTACAGGGAGTTCCTTTGTCTATTATCTCCGACAGGGTTACTCAATTTACTTCTTATTTTTGGAGTGCTTTTCAGAAGGGTCTCGGTACCCAAGTTTATCTTAGCTCCACTTTTCATCCACAGACTGATGGTCAAGCTGAGAGGACCATCCAAACCTTAGAGGATATGTTGAGGGCATGTGTTCTTGATTTCAAAGGAAGTTGGGATGAACATTTGCCATTGATTGAATTTGCTTACAACAACAGTTTTCATGCTAGCATTGGAATGGCTCCATTTGAGGCTTTATATGGAAGGCGATGTAGATCACCCATAGTTTGGTTTGAAGTGGGTGAAGCCACTATGAGTGGACCTGATGTTGTGTTTGAGGCTATGGAGAAAGTTAAACTGATTCGGGAAAGGTTGAATACAGCCCGGTGTCGTCAGAAGTCATATGCAGATGTGAGAAGAAGAGCTCTTGAGTTTAAGGTTAACGATTTGGTGTACTTATAGATTTCACCCATGAAGGGGGTGAATAGATTTGGTAAGAAAGGGAAGCTTAGTCCCTGATATGTTGGCCCTTATAGAGTTTTGAATTATGTTGGGAAAGCAGCTTATGAGATTGAGTTTTCTATCGAGTTGTCAGTTGTCCATCCTATTTTTCACATTTTTATGCTCAAAAAGCACATTGGTGATTCTATTGTTGTTGATACGTCAGAAAATTTTGAAGTTTAGGATAGCCTTTCGTATGATGAAGTTCCTATTAAAATCCTAGATTATGAGGTTTATAGACTAAGAAATAAGGAAGTTCCCTTGGTTGAAGTTTTATGGTAAAATCAATCAGTCGAGGGTGCTACTTGGGAAGCAGAAGCAGATTTGCAAGCCAGATACCCTCATCTCTTCTCTGCGAGGTCAAATCAAGACGAAGGTACTATTCTTCCCTAATTCAGTTTCCTTTAACCTAGTGTATTCAGCTATATGGTTATTCTCTCTATGATTCGTACATTTTGTGAAGTACTCGAAAGTTTAGAGTGAAATAAGCCCCTTTTTGTGAGTTGTTCCATCTATACGTCCTCATTTTCTCTTGTTCTCGGTCTATCTAGAAACATTCGAGGAGGAATGTTTCCAAAGGGGAGATATTGTAATACCCCGACACTCTAACCAATAGTGCAACCATGAATCAAGCTCATAAGAAATATATTATGGTGTTTCGGTTGTTTTCTGGTCAAGGGTGATGTGTATAAAGGCTTTAAAGATGTCCTAACGATTGGTTGAATTAAAATATTCTTTACCGATTGAATTCTTGAGAAGGATTTTTGTATATTCAACTTCAAATGAGCATATCTCCTGTTATACTACGAATTATTGATCTCATCACAAACCAAAAGATAGAAAATTGAATTAGATTTCCAACGATACTCATTTCGTCAAAAATTTGATATCGGCGCAAAGAGTTATGCTTATTTTACTCCAGCGTGTAAGCCTGGAAAATTTGTGACGACCTTTTGTGATGACTCATCACAAACCTGACGGCCCATCACAAAATATCGTCACCTTAAGGCAAAAAGTCACAAAATCCACCCTTTTTGTGATGACAATTCGTGACGGCCTATCACGGGCCTGACGGCTTGTCACGAATGTCGTCAGCTATTTTTTTCAGCAATTGATGGACGATTTTTACAAGGGTTTATTGGTCATTCCCATTTTTGGAGGCCTACATATATATGAGAATCCTCATCCAAACCCTAATTCCATCATTTTCTCTTCCAATTCGCTTGAGATAATATATCTAAGGTTTTATCAAGAACATAAATCTTCCAAGAATCATCCATAAATCTTCAAAATTTCTTCAAGAACCAAGTTCCTCATAGTGTGGGCTTCAATAATTATTTATTTCAAGTGTGGATAAAATCTCAAGCACTAAAGTTCATCCAATTTCAAAGATTAAGGTATGTGGGGCTTTGAACAAGAACATTTCTTTCGTTCTTGTGTCCAAAGATTTAATTTCTATTGAATTTCATAATTTTTTTGCAAAGTGGGTTTACACCCAAATTAATTTATCAAGGATTTATGAGATTTGAGCTATACAAGATTGACATATATGACTACTTCATTGTCTTATTTCTTAAATTAAGAATTTATGCCATGAGTTGTATATTGTTATCATGAAATGATGATTTCTAAGTGATTTATGACAAGTGCCTTGATCTATGTTTTTTCCATGAGAAGTTTGTCTATTGAATATATATTGATAATAAGCTTGAGAGTCAAGAACGAGTTCTATGATGTTTTCTTGAAGATTTTAATACTTGATATGATTTGATAAGTATGTGTACTTGATGATGACAAAGATTATTTTGAGATTAGTTCGAGTTAGGAATCCACAAGTTGATTATGATTTACAAATGAGATATATATTTATATTGTAATCTTCATGATACACCCTTGGGTTGATTAAGATGGATTTTCTAACGCGTTCTGAGCTTAAGTTTGGGAGTAGTATTTAGCACCGAGTGGGAAGTATGGGTTCAGCACATCTTACTTTCCCAGAATTACATGCCACCGTAGGATTAAGATTAAGGGCCAAATGCCAAGACAGTGATCACTAAAGTTAAGGTTTTACTCCGATGGCAAGGATAGAACAGCTCTCCCCAATGTGGGCAAGACGTTGGACTCCATATAAGCTCACATGGTTTATGTCGATTATAAGAAACTCCCAAGTCCATAATAGTCCAAGTTGCATGAGTAACTAAGTCACTCTAAGTCATGAGTCAAAGAGTTTGAGTTGAGTCTAATAGTTTATGAGATTTATGAAGCATGTGTTATTATTGATAATTTATGAAAAATATATTTCGGGTAACTCAAGTGATGAGAGTCATTATTATAATCTTGCATGATTTTACTATACATTTATGCTATTATTTAAATGTTGCCTGCACTCCCACTTACTCAGTACATTCGCAAGTACTCATTCCTATACTCTTCTGTGTTTTACATTTTCTCATGATGTAGGTTCAGGTGCTCAGTCTCAGCAGCGACAGTGATCTTCGAGTACCTCCATCTACATTCGTGCAGTTGGTGAGTCCTCATGGTTCGAGGACCTATGTTCCTGATTTTTTTCTTAATAGAGGATGGTAGTTTGTTTCCAGTTCATTAAGAGTCAGTTGGAGATCTGTCCCAATACCTCCTTAGTCTTATGTAGTAGAGGCTTTGTCAGACTAGAGTACTAGTATGTACAGAACTTTGGTATTTTTATTGTACAGGATAGTATTTCTTCATATTCCAGTATATTCATGACATGATTATTGTTCCTTATTACAGCTTGATTATTGTCATAGTGAGTTATAGAATTGATGACAGGCTCAGAAGGTTAGCTTGAGGCCGCGTGTGGCCTTGACGTCTTGGGATGGGATCTTGGGGCGTTACAAGCTTGGTATCAAAGCCTATGGTTTAAAGAGTCCTAGGGAGTCTGACAAGCCGCGTTACGTAGAGTCTTGATCATCGGTGTGTAGCACGCCACATCTATAAGCAAGAGGTTACGGGAAGTTTTAGGAAAATTCATTTCTTTCTTTCAAAAATCTATCGCGCCTACGACAGTTTCTCTCTTCTATTAATTTGTGCTCTCTTATGTCTGAAAATACCTCCTCGTAGAGCTCGCAAAAATAATGAATGACCTCAACCCATTGATCCTATAAATCAGACGGTGACTCATCCGAATTTCGGACAGCTTTTCAGATGCTATCCCAGGCAGTTACCGCCAATGCTCAGGCCAATATTCTGGCTGCAGTCCCACCTCCACAAGAAGGTAATTCAGCGGCAGCTCAGATTCGTGATTTTATGAAGATGAATCCGCCAGAATTTTATGTGTCTAGGGCATGTGAGGACCCACAGATGTATCTTCATAAGGTAAAAAAGATTACTCAAATTATGCATATAACAGAGGAAAAAAGTGTGGAGCTAGCTTCCTTTCGCTTGAAAGATGTTGCTTATGAATGGGTGGAGATGTGGAGGAAGAGTAGAGGTGAAGATGCCGCTCCCATGACTTGGCAGTTATTCTAGGACGCATTCTTAAACCGATTCTTTCCCCCGAAGCTGAGGGAAGCAAAACTAGAAGAATTTATGAACTTGAGACAAGGCTCCATGACAGTTAAGGAGTATTGTCTTAAATTCAACCTGTTTTCTAAATATGCTCCTGGTATGATGGATGATTCTAGGACCAGTATGAGTAAGTTTTTCACTGGCATATTAAGTTACGTTATGAAAGAATGTAGGTTTGCTATGCTCAATAGGGACATGGATCTTTCTAGATTAATGATGCATGCTCAGTAGATTGAAGCGGACAAGGTGAAAGAGAAAGAGAAAGAGGGAATAAGTGAGTTAAATTAAAGCAGCAGGGTATAGTTAGATTAGATTTTCTGGAGGGATTCACCCTTAATTTCAGAGCCGTTATTTTGTGCCAGCACCGTCATCAGTTAGTGCTCCCGTATCCAGAGTTAGGCAGAAGTAGGGTAATAGACCTACTGTTTCCAGGTCTCAGGACAGTCTGAGTAATAGACCTAACTATCCCCCGTATGCTAAGTGTGGTAGGATGCATTTTGAAGAGTGTATGGTTGAGCAAAGAGGTTGATTTGGTTGTGACAAGTTGGGCCACAGACTCAGAGATTGTCCATATGCTAGCCACGGGAGCCGTGATGTTCGTTCCCAGAGTCAGGCTATTAGTGCTCTTGCCCTTTTACTTTGTCCTACTCTTCCTCAAGGTGCCTCGTCTAGTACTGCCGGTGGTCAGTGCAAGAATAGCTTTTATGATATATACCACCTCACCAGGAGAAGGAGAATTCATCAGATGTTATTACTGGGATGGTCCGTGTATTTCATTTTGATGTGTATGCGTTGATAGACCCTGGGTCAAGTCTTTCTTATGTGACTCCGTTAGTGGCTGTGAATTTTTAGATCAATGCTTAAAAGATTCCTGAGCCTTTTCTAGTTTCTACTTCAATAGGTGAACCTGTTGTTGCTAAGCAAGCATATAAGAAATGTCCTATCACCGTCCTTCATAAAGTAATGTTTGCTGATTTGATTGAGCTAGACATGGTTGATTTTGACATTATTCTGGGTATGGATTAGCTTCACTCTTGTTATGCATCTATAGACTGTCGTAGTCGTGTAGTCAAGTTTTAGTTTTCCAATAAGCCAGCCTTTTAGTGGTCTGAAAATTCTGTATCTCCCAAGAGTCATTTCATATCCTATCTTAAAGCTAGGAAATTGACATCCAGGGGTTGCATCTATTATTTAGTTCGATTTAAAGATACTAAGTTCGAGACTCTGACCATTCGTTCAATCATCATTGTTAATGAATTTTATGATGTTTTTCTAGAAGATCTCCCAGGGGTACCTTTCGATAGAGAGATAGAATTCGAAATTGATCTTCTCCCCGATACGCAGCCTATTTTTATTCCTCCATATCATATGGCCCCCGAAGAACTTAAAGAGTTGAAAGAGAAACTTAAAGATCTTCCAAAAAAAGGTTTCATAAGGCCTAATGTATCTCCTTGGGGTGCACCCGTTCTGTTCATGCGATAGAAAGATAGTTCATTGCGGATGTGCATTGACTATCGTCAACTTAACAAGGTCACAGTCAAGAACAAGAACCCTCTTCCTAGAATTGATGACATGTTTGATCAGCTGCAAGGTGCCAACTATTTCTGAAAATAGATTTGAGATTCGGTTATCACCAGCTTAAAGTTAGGGAGAGTGATATTCTAAAGACAGTATTTCACACCCGATATGGTCATTTTGAGTTCCCGGTCATGTCCTTCGGGCTAACAAAAGCCCCAGTAGCTTTTATGGATCTCATGAATCGGGTGTTCAGATAGTACCTGGACATGTTTGTTATTGTGTTCATAGATGATATTCTTGTATACTCCCAAAGTGAGAACGACCATGTAAATCATCTCCGAATAGTCTTGCAAACCCTTAGAGATCATCAACTATTTGCCAAATTTAGCAAGTGCGAATTTTGGCTAAGTTCAGTTGCTTTTCTAGGTCATATTGTTTCTTCTGAAGGTATTCGAGTTGATCCTCAAAAGATAGAAGCTGTGAAAAATTAGCCTCAACCTATTTTCCCATCTGATATTAGGAGTTTCTTGGGTCTAGTTGGCTACTACCATTGTTTTATTGAGGGTTTATCTTCCATTGTGTCTCTTTTGATTTGGTTGACCCAAAAAAAGTTAAATTCCTGTGGTCTGATCCTTGCGAGAAGATTTTTCAGGAGTTGAAGACTCGACTCACTTCGGCCCCTATGTTGACCCTTCCAAATGGTGTAGATGATTTTATGGTGTACTATGATGCTTTTAGAGTTGGGTTGGGTTGCGTGTTGATGCAGAAAGGTAAGGTTGCATTTCTTGCCAGTGTATACATCTTTCACCATTGAGGACTATGCTAAGCTGTACATTTGAGAATTAGTCAGGTTACATGGATTCCTTTGGCTATTATTTCTGACAGGGGTACTCAATTTACTTCTCATTTTTGGAGGGTTTTTCAGAAGGGTCTCAGTACCCAAGATCATCTATGCTTCACTTTTCATCCGCAGATCGATGGTCAAGCTGAAAGGACCATCCAGATCTTGGAGGATATGTTGAGGGCATGTGTTCTTGATATCAAAGGAAGTTGGGATAAACATTTGCCATTGATTGAATTTGCTTACAACAACAGTTTTCATGCTAGCATTGGAATGTTTCCATTTGAGGCTTAATATGGAAGGCAATGTAGATCACCTATAGGTTGGTTTAAAGTGAGTGAAACCGCCGTAAGTGGACCTGATGTTGTGTTTGAGGCTATGGAGAAAGTTAAACTAATTCGAGAAAGGTTGAATACAGCTAAGAGTCGTCAGAAGTCATATGCAAATGTGAGAAGAAGAGCTCTTGAGTTTGAGGTTAACGATTTGGTGTACTTAAAGATTTCACCCTTAAAGGGGGTGAAAAGATTTGGTAAGAATGGGAAGCTTAGTCCCCGATACATTGGCCTTTATAGAGTTTTGAATCATGTTGGGAAAGCAGCTTACGGGATTGAGTTGTCTACCCAGTTGTCAGCTGTCCATCCTATCTTTCACGTTTCTATGATCAAAAAGCACATTGGTGATTCTGTTGTTGTTGATCCGTCAGAAAATTTTGATGCTCAGGATAGCCTTTCGTATGATGAAGTTCCGGTTAAAATCCTAGATGATAAAGCTCGTAGACTAAGAAATAAGGAGGTCCCCTTAGTTAAAGTTTTGTGGCAAAATCAAACAGTCAGGGGTACTACTTGGGAAGCAGAAGCCGATATACGAGCAACATACCCTCATCTCTTTTCTCCGAGTTGAAATCAAGCCAAAGGTACTATTCTTCCCTAATTCAGTTTCCTTCTAATCCAGCGTATTCAACTAGTTACTATCTCTATGATTCGTATATTTTGTGAAGTACTCAAAATTTTAGAGTGAAATAAGCCCCTTTTTGTGAGTCGTTCCAGCTATACGTCCTCATTTTCTCTTGTTCTCGGCCTATCTAGCAACATTCGAGGATGAATATTTCCAAGGGGGAGATATTGTAATACCCCGAGACTCTAACCAATAGTTCAACCATGAATCAAGCTCATGAGAAATAAATTATAGTGTTTTGGTTGTTTTCTGGTCAAGGGCAATGTGTATTAAGGCTTTAAAAATGTCCTAACGATTGGGCGAATCAAAACATTCTTTACCGATTGAATTCTTGAGAAGGATTTTGGTATAGTCAACTTCAAATGAGCGTATCTCCTGTTCTACTACGAATTATTGAGCTCATAACCAACCAAAAGATAGATAATATAATTATCTTTCCAACGATACCCATTTCGTCAAAATCTGATATCAGAGCAAAGACTTATGCTTATTTTACTCCAGCGCATCAGCCTGGAAAATCCGTGACGACCTTTTGTGATGACTCGTCACAAGCCTGACGGCCCGTCATAAAATGTCGTCACCTTAAGGCAAAAAGTCACAAAATTTACCCTTTTTGGGAAGACAATTAGTGACGGCCTATCACAGGCGTGACGGCTTATCACGGATGTCGTCAGCTATTTTTTCAGCAATTGATGGACGATTTTTGCAAGGGTATGTTGGTCATTTCCTATTTTTGGAGGCCTATATATATATATATATATGAGAATCCTCATCCAAACCCTAGTTCCATCATTTTCTCTTCCAATTCTCTTGAGATAATATATCTAGGGTTTTATCAAGAACATAAATCTTCCAAGAATCATCCACAAATCTTCAAAATTTCTTCAAGAACCAAGTTCCTCATAGTGTGGGCTTCAAGAATTATTTATTTCAAGTGTGGATAAAGTCTCAAGCACTAAAGTTCATCCAATTTCAAAGATTAAGGTATGTGGGGCTTTGAACAAGAACACTTCTTTCGTTCTTGTGTCCAAAGATTTAATTTCTACTGAATTTCATGATTTTTTTGCAAAGTGGGTTTACACCCAAATTAAATTATCAAGGATTTATGAGATTTGAGCTATACAAGATTGACATATATGACTACTTCATTGTCTTATTTCTTAAATTAAGAATTTATGCCACAAGTTGTATATTGTTATCATGAAATGATGATTTCTAAGTGATTTATGATAAGTTTCATGATTTATGTTTTTTCCATGAGAAGTTTATCTATTGAATATATATTGATATTGAGCTTGAGAGTCAAGAACGAGTTTTATGATGTTTTCTTGAAGACTTTAATACTTGATATGATTTGATAAATACGTGTACTTGATTATGAGAAAGATTATTTTGAGATTGAGTCAAGTTAGACATCCATAAGTTGATTATGATTTACAAATGAGATATATATTTATATTTTGGTCTTCATTATATACCCCTGTGTTGATTAAGGTGGATTTCCTAATGCATTCTGAGCTTAAGTCTGGGAGTAGTATTTAGCACCGAGCGGGAAGTGTGGGTTCAGCGCATCTTACTTTCCCAGAATTACGTGCCACCGTAGGATTAAGATTAAGGGCCAAATGCCAAGACAGTGATCACTAAAGTTAAGGTTCTACTCCGATGGCAAGGATAGAACAGCTCTCCCCAATGTGGGCAAGACGTTGGACTCCATGTAAGGTCACATGGTTTATGTTGATTAGAAGAAACTCCCAAGTCCATAATAGTCCAATTTTCATGAGTTACTAAGCCACTCTAATTCATGAGTCAAAGAGTTTGAGTTGAGTCCAATGGTTTATGAGATTTATGAAGCATGTGTTATTATTGATGATTTATGGAAAATATGTTTCGGGTAACTCAAGTGATGAGATTCATTATTATCAGCATGCATGATTTTATTATACATTTATGATATTATTTAAATGTTGCCTGCACCCCCACATACTCAGTACATTCGCAAGTACTCATTCCCATACTCTTCTGTGTTTTACATTTTCTCGTGATATAGGTTCAGGTTCTCAGTTTCAGCAGCGACAATGATCTTCGAGTACCTTCATCTATATTCGTACAGTTGGTGAGTCCTCATGGTTTGAGGACCTATGTTCCTGATTTTTGTCTTGATAGTATATGGTGGTTTATTTCCAGTTCAGTACGAGTCAGTTGGGGATCTGTCCCAATAGCTCCTCAGTCTTATGTAGTAGAGGCGTTGTCAAACTAGAGTACCAGTATGTACAAAACTTCAGTATTTTGATTGTATAGGATAGTATTTCTTCATATTCCAGTATATTTATGACATGATTAATCTTCCTTATTACAGCTTGATTATTGTCAATGTGAATTATAGCAGTGATGACAGGCTCAGAAGGTTAGCTTGAGGCCACGTGTGACCTTAACATCTTGGGATGGGATCTTGGGGCGTTACAAGCTTGGTATCAAATCCTAAGTTTTAAAGAGTCCTAGGGAGTCTGACAAGCCGCGTTATATAGAGTCTTGATCATCGGTGTGTAGCGCACC
Organism: Capsicum annuum; assembly: GCF_002878395.1. NCBI lineage: Eukaryota > Viridiplantae > Streptophyta > Magnoliopsida > Solanales > Solanaceae > Capsicum > Capsicum annuum. The sequence continues at coordinate 133,135,396 of NC_061114.1, read as the reverse complement.
ACATCTATGAGCAAGAGGTTACAAGACGTTTTAGGAAAAGTCATTTTTTTCTTTCAAAAGTCTATCGTGGTTACGACAGTTTCTCTATGCTATTAATTCATGCTCTCTTATGACAAAAAATGCCTCCTCGTAGAGCTTGCAGAAACAACGAACGACCTCAACCCATTGATCTTTTAAATGGGACAGCGACTCATGCCGAATTCTGGGTAGATTTTTAGACGCTAGCCCAGGTAGTTACCGCCAATGCTCAGGCTAATGTTCTGGCTGCAGTCCCAACTCCACAAGAAGGTAATTCAGCGGCAGCTCAAATTCATGATTTTATATAGATGAATCCGCCAGATTTTTATGGGTCTAGGGCAGGTGAGGAACCATAGATGTATCTTGATGAGGTAAAAAAGATTACCCAAATTATGCATGTAACAAAGGAAGAAAGTGTAGAGCTAGCTTCCTATCTCTTGAAAGATATTGCTTATAATTGGGTAGAGATGTGGAGGAAGAGTAGAGGGGAAGATGCCGCTCCCATGACTTGGCAGTTGTTCTAGGATGTGTTCTTAGACCGATTATTTTCCCCGGAGCTGAGGGAAGCAAAACTAGAAGAATTTATGAACTTGAGACAAGGCTCCATGATAGTTAAAGAGTTGTCTAAGTATGCTCCCGGTATGATGGCTGATTCCAGGACCAGTATAAGTAAGTTTTTCACTAGCGTATTAAGTTATATTGTGAAAGAGTGTAGGTCCGCTATGCTCAATAGGGACATGGATCTTTTAAGATTAATGATACATGCTCAGCAAATTAAAGTGGACAAGGTAAAAGAGTGAGAGAAAATGAGATGGAATAAGAGAGTTAGATTAGAGCAGCAGGGGTATATTCAGAGTAGATTTTCTAGAGGGATCCGCCCTCAATTTCAGAGTCATTCTTTTATGCCAACACCGTCATCAGCTAGTGCTCGCACATTCAAAGTTAGGTAGGAGTAGGGTAATAGACCTACTGTGTCCAGGTCTCAGGACAGTGTGAGCAATAGACCTGACTATCCCCTATGTGCTAAGTATAGTAGGACGCATTTCGAAGAGTGTATGGCTGAGCAAAGAGGTTTTTTTGGTAGTGGTAAGTTAGGCCACAGACTCAGAGATTGTCCATATGCTAGACAGGGGAGCCGTGATGTTCGTTCCAAGAGTTAGGCTATTAGTGCTCTAGCCCTTTTAGTTCATCCTACTCCTCCTTAGGGTACCTCGTCTAGTACTGTCGGTGGTCAGTGCCAAAATTTCTTTTATGCTATACCACCTCGCTAGGAGAAGGAGCATTCATCAGATGTTGTTATTGGTACGCTCCATATATTTCATTTTGATGTGTATGTGTTGATGGACCCCGGGTCAAGTCTTTCTTATGTGACTTCGCTAGTGGCTGTGAATTTTTAGATCAATGCTGAAAAGATTCCTGAGCCTTTTCTAGTTTCTACTCCAGTTGGTGAACCTGTTGTTGCTAAGCAAGTATATAAGAAGTGTCCTATCATTTTCCTTCACGGAGTCATATTTACAGATTTGATTGAGTAGACATGGTTGATTTTGACATTATTCTGGGTATAGATTGGCTTCACTCTTGTTATGCGTCTGTAGACTGTCGTAACCGTGTAGTAAAGTTTCAATTTCCCAATGAGCCAGCCTTTGAGTGGTTCGGAAATTCTGTATCTCCCAAGAGTCATTTTATATCCTATCTTAAAGCTAGGAAATTGATATCTAAGGGTTGCATCTATCATTTGGTTCGAGTTAAAATACTAAGTTTGAGACTCCGACCATTCATTCAATCAGCATTATTAATGATTTTTGTGATGTTTTTCTGGAAGATCTCCCAGGGGTACCTCCCGATAGAGAGATAGAATTCAGAATTGATCTTCTCCCCGATATGCAGCCTATTTCTATTCCTCCAATCGTATGGCCCCCCAAGAACTTAAGGAGTTGAAAGAGCAACTCAAAGATCTTCTAGAAAAGGGTTTCATAAGGCCTAGTGTATCTCCTTGGGGTGCACCCATTCTTTTCGTGCGAAAGAAAGATGGTTTATTACGGATGTCCATTGACTATCATCATCTTAACAAGGTCACAATCAAGAACAAGTACCCTCTTCCTAGAATTGATGACCTATTTGATAAACTGCAAGGTGCCAACTATTTCTCAAAAATATATTTGAGATCCGGTTATCACCAGCTTAAAGTTAGGGAGTGTGATATTCCAAAGACAGCATTTCACACCCGATATAGTCATTTTGAGTTCTTGGGCATGTCCTTCGGGCTAACAAATACCCCAACAGCTTTTATGGATCTCATAAATCAGTTGTTCAGACAGTACCTAGATATATTTGTTATTGTGTTCCTAGATGATATTCTTGTATACTCCCAAAGTAAGAATGATCATGCAGATCATCTCCGAATAGTCTTGCAAACCCTTTGAGATCATCAACTATTTGCCAAATTTAGTAAGTGAGAATTTTATCTAAGGTCAGTTACTTTTCTAGGTCATATTATTTCTTCTGAAGGTACTCGAGTTGATCCTCAAAAGATAGAAGTTGTGAAAAATTGGCCTAGACCTATTTTCCCATCTGATATTAGGAGTTTCTTGGGTTTAGCTGGCTACTACCATTATTTTGTTGAGGGTTTCTCTTCCATTACATCTCCTTTGACTCGGTTGACCCAAAAGAAAGTTAAATTCCTATGGTCTGATCCTTTCGAGAAGAGTTTTCAGTAGTTGAAGACTCAACTTACTTCGGCCCCTGTGTTGACCCTTCCAAATGGTGTAAACGACTTTGTGGTGTACTGTGATACTTCTAGAGTTGGGTTGGGTTGCGTGTTGATGTAGGAAGGTAAGGTTATAGCCTATGCCTCTAGACAGTTGAAACCGCATGAGAAAAACTACCCAACCCATGACCTTGAGTTAGCTACAGTGACCTTTGCCTTGAAAATTTGGAGAAACTATTTGTACGGTGTTCATGTTGATGTCTTTATGGACCACAAGAGTTTGCAATATGTGTTTACTCAGAGAGAGTTGAATCTTTGTCAGAAGCGATGGTTAGAATTGTTAAAAGACTTATATGAATGTGTTGTATCACTCGAGCAAGGCCAATGTTGTGGCAGTTGCCTTAGCAGGTCGTCCATGGGTAGTGTAGCACAGGACGAGGAAGATAGGAAGGAGTTAGCTCGTGAGATGCATCATCTGGCTAGGTTGGGAATTAGATTTCTTAATTCAGCTGAGAGTGTTGTTTAGGTCCAGAGTAGCTCCGAGTCTTCTCTAGTTTCGTAAGTAAAGGAGAAGTGAGATATTGATCCTAGTTTGGTCAGACTAAAGGAGTTAGTTAAAGAGCAAAAGGTGGAGGTTTTCTCCTGGGGGGAGATGGTGTATTGAGATTTTAGAATAGATTATTTGTGCCCGATGTTGAAGATTTGAGGCAGAGAATTATGGATGAAGTGCATAGTGTTCGATATTTTATTCATCCCGGTGCTATCAATATGTATCATGATTTGCGAGAAATTTATTGGTGGAATGATATGAAAAAGGATATAGCAAAATTTGTAGAGAAGTGTACAACTTGCTAACAGGTTAAGATAGAACACCAAAGACCCGGTGGAATGATGCAAGAATTTAGTATTCCTACTTGGAAGTTGGAGGAAGTGAATATGGATTTTGTAACTGGTTTACCTACTTTTCGACATCATTATGAGTTGATTTGGGTCATTGTAGACAGGTTGACTAAGTCCGCGCATTTCTTTCCAGTGCATACATCTTTCACTGCTGAGTACTATGCTAAGATGTACATTCGAGAATTAGTCAGGTTACATGGAGTTCCTTTATCTATTATCTCCGACAGGGGTACTCAATTTTTTTCTCAGTTTTGGAGGGCTTTTCAGAAGGGTCTCGGTACTCAAGTTCATCTTAGATTTGATTTTCATCCGCAGACAGATGGTCAAGCTGAGAGGACCATCCAGACCTTGGAGGATATGTTGAGGGCATGTGTTCTTGATTTCAAAGGAAGTTGGGATGAACATTTGCCATTGATTGAATTTCTTACAACAACAGTTTTCAAGCTAGCATTGGAATGGCTCCATTTGAGGCTTTATACAGAAGGCGATGTAGATCACCCATAGGTTGGTTTGAAGTGGGTAAAGCCGTTGTGAGTGGACCTGATGCTGTGTTTGAAGCTATGGAGAAATATAAACTGATTCAAGAAAGGTTAAAGATAGCCCAAAGTCTTCATAAGTCATATGCAGATGTGAGAAAAAGAGCTCTTGTGTTTGAGGTTAACGATTTGGTGTACTTGAATATTTCACTCGTGAAGAGGGTAGAAATATTTGGTAAGAAAGGAAAGCTTAGTCCCTGATACGTTAGCCCTTATAGAGTTTTGAATCGTGTTAGGAAAGCAGCTTATGATATTGAGTTATCTGCCATATTGTCAGCTATCCATCCTGTCTTTCACGTTTCTATGTTCAAAAAGCACATTGGTGATTCTGTTGTTGTTGATCCGTCAGAAAATTTTAATGTTCAGGATAGCCTTTTGTATGATAAATTTTTGGTTGAAATCCTGGATTATTAAATTCGTAGAATAAGAAATAAGAAAGTTCCCTTGGTTAAAGTTCTTTGGCGAAATCAATCAGTCGAGGGTGCTACTTGGGAAGAAGAAGAAGATATGCGAGCCAGATACCCTCATCTCTTCTCCACGAGTTTAAATCAAGACGAAGGTACTATTCTTCCCTAATTCAGTTTCCTTCTAATCCAGTGTATTCAGCTATATGGTTATTCTCTCTATGATTCGTGCATTTTTTGAAGTACTCGAAAGTTTAGAGTGAAATAAGCCCCTTTTTATGAGTCGTTCCAGCTATACGTCCTCATTTTCTCTTGTTCTTGGCCTATCTAGCAATATTCGAGGACGAATGTTTCCAAGGGGGAGATATTGTAATACCCCGAGACTCTAACCAATATTGCAATAATGAATCAAGCTCATCAAAAATGAATTATAGAGTATTGGTTGTTTTCTGGACAAGCGTGATGTGTATTAAGGCTTTAAAGATGTCATAACGATTGGGCGAATCAAAACATTCTTTACCGATTGAATTCTTGAGAAGGATTTTGTCATAGTCAACTTCAAATGAGCATATCTCCTATTGTACTACGAAAAGATATATAATTAAATTAGATTTTCAACGATACCCATTTCATCAAAATCTTATATCATAGCAAAGAGTTATGCTTATTTTACCCCAGCGTGTTAGACTGGAAAATCCGTGACGACCTTTTGTGATGACTCGTCACAAGCCTGACGGCCCATCACAAAATGTCGTCACCTTAAGGCAGAAAGTTACAAAATCCACCCTTTTTGTGATGACAATTCGTGACGGCCTATCATGGGACTGTCGGCTTGTCACGGATGTCGTCAACTATTTTTTTCAGCAATTGATGGACGATTTTTGCAAAGGTATTTTGGCCATTTTCCATTTTTGGAGGCCTCTATATTTTGGCCATTTGTGTTCTATATTTTCTTATGATGTAGGTTCAGGTGCTCAGTCTTAGCATCGACAGTGATCTTTGAGTACCTCCATCTACATTCGTATAGTGGTGCTTCATCATGGTTCGAGGACCTATGTTCCTGATTTTTGTCTTGATCGTAGATGGGGTTTATTTCCAGTTCAGTATGAGTCAGTTGGGGATCTGTCCCAATGGCTCCTTAGTCTTATGTAGTAGAGGCTTTGTTAGACTAGAGTACCAGTATGTATAGAAATTCTGTATTTTGATTGTACATGCTAGTATTTCTTCATATTCCAGTATATTCATGACATGATTATTCTTCCTTATTACAGCTTGATTATTGTCATAGTGAGTTATAGAAGTGGTGACATCTTGGGATGGGATATTGGGGCATTACATAACTACTCTTGCACTTTGTTCAACATATCACTCCACCATCTAACCTAATTTAGACATGCCTTTCAATTGATGACCAAGTTACTCTTATGATTCTCAAAACAATTGTCTTAATTTTCAAAGAAGGCTTCAACTTGTCATCAAATGTCTCAATACTCTACCTATTTTCTCCGATGCTCTCTTTTTCTAACTTTAACCCTCTAGTTCAATGTTCGTGCTTAAATTGGATTTCAAGATCTAGCTAAAAATTCCGCTAGCATTTCATATCACTAGAATCAACATAAAATGTGCTATACAAAGAAAGCAAACAAACAACACAAATTTAAAATACAAAGGAAAAAGGGATACTCCATTTAATTAAAATAAAAGATAGAAGGGTTTGAACATAACGACAAAGGGACAAAACAAAATAGATCCTAAACTACAACCCTGAAATAATTCGAATAACAAAAAATAAAATAAAACACACTACCAGACCTCTTTCTAGTAGGAAGAGGGGTGACTTCTCAATTGCTTAGCCTGACATCTTAGCCACTGATTTTCATATCATCATGACTAGATCTTTCCTCACTGTCAATGGTCTGCACCATAATTGATTTATCTTGAATCATCTTTTCAATTTCTCTTTTCAAAGCACGATAATCTTCAATACTATGACCCTGAACATTAGAATAATATGCACATCGTACATTAGGATCAAAGCTTCTTGAATGCGGGTCAGGAGTATACCCAAGGAAAGGAGTGATCATGCCCGTTGTACCAATCTATGAAATAAATTAGCATATGACTCTCCAATTGGTATGAAGCTATCCCTCGACTTCTGCCTCATTTCATTGTTTGGCTTGGATCAAAAATTAGGCCTAAAAGGGCTTTGGTATATTTGTGAATTTTGAGAATGACTCTGAAGAGTTGTGCACGCCATTATGGGTAATAAGGGAATTGACCATAGGGTTGTGCATTGTATATTGGATATGGAGGTGGGAGAATAGAGTATAATGGATTTTGGGAAAGATTCTGTGGAGCTTGGGCATAAACTTGGGTTTGAGCCTGAGGGCAACGATGACGTAGTCTTCTTGTCCGTGCCCGTTGTCCAACAACAATAGAAGATACATCTTCCTCATTCTTCTTCCCCCCAACACTTCCTGAACCCTTTTGAATTGATTGAGTAGTTGCTTTTAATGTTTCAAAACTCACCAATGCGATCGGTCCTAATTCCATCTTCTATCATCTCCCCCATTTGGAGAACCTTAATAAATGGCTTGCCTAATGCAGGTAACAAGTGTTGAAATATGCTTCATCCTGCGCTTGAATAAACACCTCCACTATCTTACTTTCTTTCATTGGTGGTTTCACTCTAGCAGCTTGTTCACGCCATCTAATTGCATACTCTCTGAAACTTTCAGTACTCTTTTTCTTCAAATTAGTTAGGGATTTCTCATCTGGAACCAACTCCATATTATATTGTAATTGTTGCACGAATTGATTATCTAGGTTATTCTAACTATTCCACCTATCAATATACTTATCAACAAACCACTCTGAGGCTAGACTTGAAAGACTCTCACCGAAATATGCCATGAGTAATTCTTTTTTCCCTCCAGCACTCCTTAGTTGGTTGTAATAACTCCTTAAATGTGCTGCAGGATCGCCATGTCTGTCATACTTCTCAAACTTCAGCATTTTAAAACCAAAAGGGAGATGAACACCTGGAAACATTCACAGATCTTTATATGAGACATTTTGTACCCCCCAAGTCCTTGGAGGTTTTTCATATCCAGTTCCAAACTTCTTAATTTTCTGGTCATTTTCTCTTGTTCTTCTGTTATAACAGGCTTCTCAGTGTTAAGAGGAAATTCAGGAGGTTGAGTGTCGTCATAAGGACCAGTTAACTTAAATATGGGCTCAAGAGCATAATACTGATCACTAAAAATATTCAGTACAGGCTCAATTGCAGATTGAGAAATGATAACCATTGGATTGACATTAAAAGCATGGGCTTCAGGCGAGGGTGGCGCTGCAAAAACATGAATTACAAGTGAAGCCGAGTATGTGGTAGTTTTGTATTGAGGAACTTGGAGAGGAATATTAGAAGTGTTAGGATAGTGTTGCTCCGGAGTAGGTTTTGATAAATGTTGTGGCATGTCAATAAAAATAGGAATTTATGCATACGACACGGGAGGCAAGCTAGAAAGATATTCCAAATTATCGGGGGAATATGGAGAAGGTGGCAACCAGTTAGCCCAAGCTCAATGCATTTCTATCATTTGCTGCCTTAATTTCTGAATCTCTTCATTGACTCCTAAATTCTCATACCCTGAACTCCCTATCTGATTAGTGACAACAAACTTAATATCTTTGTTGGCCATAACTTCTTCTGTGACTGGGTGCAATATGGAGGACCACCCAAAATGCCACAAACTAACCACCATAAACTAACTAAACAAGAGATAACAAATGTGTTAGAGTGAAACACTTTTTCAAAACTCTTTCTTTTTCTTTTCTTTGAAAAAGATCACCGAACCCTAGAAGGGCGCCTACGTATCTCACTCCCGAAAGTGGAGAATCAGGTGTGCGTAGTTCATGAAGTCTTGTCATAATGGCCAATTAAACTCTTTTTCTTGAAACTTTAAGAAGAAAAAAGAAAATAACAAATTGTCAAAATAATTGACAAAAATCTTTTTTTGAATTTTTTAGGTTTAAACTCCCTATACAAAATGAAACCTACGATAACCAAAGAAAAATCTTTTTGGATTTTCGATTTTGAATTTCATACGAAAATGAAACTTGAACCTATTAAAGGGAAATATTTTTGTAGTTTTCTTTTGAAGATGTAAATGAAACACCTACTCTAAAAGAAGAGTGAAGAAAATCTTTTTGAATTTTTCAAATTCCTATACAAAATGAAACCTATGATTACTAAAGAAAATCTTTTTGGATTCTGAATCTCATACGAAATGAAACTTGAAACTATTAACAAAAAATCTTTTTGTGATTTTCTTTTAAAGATATATAGAAAACACCTACTCTAAATGAAGAGTGAAGAATTTTTTTGGGGGGAAATTTTTTAAATAAGATCTCCGAACCCACAATAGGCTGCCTAAGTATCTTATTCCCGAGAGAGGAGAATTAGGGGTGCGTAGTTCATCTAGATTAGACAATTAAGGATTAAATATCAAACTAAACCTTGACTTAGGAGCCATTACCAAAGACAAATGATGAAAAACGTTAATAAAATCTTTTTTGAGATTTTTAATTTGACACTTCACATAAAAATGACACCAATAACTATGAAAGAAAAATCTTTTGGTATTTTTGTTATATGAAATGCACAAAACTTCTATCATCTTTTTTGAATTTTTTTTTATAAAAAGCTTCTAGAAAAAATCTTTTCGGAGTTTTCGAATTGTGAATGCTTGCTAAAGGAAACAAAAGGAAAATCTTTTTGATGTTTTTGATTTTTGAAAAATGAGTGCAAAAAGTAAAAAATCTTTTTTTTTTTTTTGAATTTTGAATTGTGGAAAACAAAAGTCATAAAGAACCCTAAAAAATACGAAACACTTTTTTGATTCACCTTTCTCTTTTTCCCTTTTTTGAATTTATCCATACTTATACACCTTTCTTTAATTCTAGCACATGTTTTCCCAAAATCAGTCCGTCAAATAATCTTGTTGTCCTCAAAGATGCAACAATTAGCATGTAAGGATGCTTTAGGGGTGAGTCTCCTACAAAGGACCAAGTGAGTCCCCCTAGGTCTCAGTATGATGCAAATAAGCATGACCTAAAGGCTGACTTACGTTGGGGTGTACTAAAAAGGTTGTTCGAGGAAGCGTATGGTCAATAGTGGCTTCTTTGCTTTCCACCCTCTCCATACATTCGACGGCTCCCCCTCCTAAAATAAGGGTGATTCAACTAGAGTTCATGCACACGACGTGCACTCCGGGACTTGTTGCAGAAAGAATTGACTCGGGTCATGACATGATGTCAGATATAAAGTGGTAACACACAAGAGAAAAACTGTAAAGATATAGCACGTAGGCACTTAATAATGAAAAAATAAACACAAACGATAACACAAACAATGTTTATACACCCATAATGTCAAATCAAGCCGATACAACTCAAAAAATAAGCTCAAATTCAGAAAAAAAATTCTCCAACAGAGTCGTCAGAGATGTCACACCCCCTTTTTACCATAAAAGAATATGGATTTTAAAGTTTGAAAGAGTTTTATTATTAAGTGATAAAAAGAAAATTTGTTTCAAAAAAGGATTCATTTTACAATTAATTCAGAGTTGCCACTTGACATAATAGGGTGTGCCAAGTCATGTTTGAAAATCCTCCTTCAAAACCATTTTTGAATCTTTAAAACTAGTTTGCGAACAGAGATTCCGGCTAGGGAATTCTGTTGACCGAAGGGAAGGTGTTAGGCACCCCTTCATCCCTTAGTTCGACCATGATCGCTTGGTGGAGCGTATCGGCTGGTATGGCATTATGAATGTATAGACCACACAAAAACACACAAAACAATCAAGCAAGCAAACAAAACAAAACAATCCAAAATTTAGTGTTCAGTCTAATTATACAGTCCGAAATAGAAAAATGTAAAAAATATATATAAAAACAACCTAGTCTAAACAAATCCTAGACTAAGCTCCAATGCTTTACCCGATGCCTCGGGCCTTAATCGCGAACGTCTTCTGAGTACAAGGTACCTTAGGGCATTTCCCGGTGAATAAGTACATGAAACCTCGAGGCATTCCCCGGTAACATGAATACATTTTCTCAATTTTGTGCGTTAAAATAGAAAGAACCGCTCAACAAATATTCACACATTCAAAAAATCACCATCTTCCATTTCTACAATTTTTCTACCCGAACTTAGTATTTTCCTACCCATTTAATGATCTAAAACATGATACTATCTGTCACACCCCTTTTTAACCCCCAAAAAAATTTGATTTTAAATTTTGAAAGGGTTTTATTTTTTGAGTGACAAAAGATGAAAATTTTTTGTTTCAAAATGGATTATTTACATTTTTTGTTCAGAGTCGCCACTTGGCATAATCCGGTGTGCCAAGTCACCTTTGAAAGATCCTTTTCAAAATATTTTGACTCTTTAAACTGGTTTACGAACAGAGATTCCGACTAAGGAATTCTGTTGACCGAGGGAAAGGTAGTAGGCACCCCTCGGTCCCATGGTTTGACCACGGTCGTTTGGTAGAGCATATCGGCTAGTATGATATTATGAATGTATAAACCACAAAACACATAAAATAACCAAACCAAACAAACGAAAATCCAAAAGTTAATGTCCAGTTCAATTATTACAAAGCTAAAAAAGAAGTAACTAAAATGTAAACCTACATTAATCCTAAACTACGTTCCACCTGGTGCCCTGGGTCTTGATCACGAATATCTTCCGCCAACATAATACGTCGGAGCATTCCCCGGTGAATAAATACAAATGAGCTTCAAGGCATTCCCCGACTAAATAAATACATTTAATGAAATGCGATAAAAATGAAGAAAATCACTCAACACAAATATTTACACATTCGATGATTAGAATCCTATGAGTTGCCTACCCCAACACCAAGAATTCGCCTATCGACGTCAACCTATCATAACGCTATCATGTTCCGACAACATTCATCCTTATTCCAAATTTAACCACTAACAATGAATCAAAACAAATACATATTCATTTTTATAAATTTTAATTCCCGCCTCCTAAATTCATTCACAACCACACCATTAATTGATTTCAATAGAGAACTAACCGATCAAGTCGGAAAAATTATAGCAACTCAAGCACACTATCTAAATCATATCATCAAACACATACAAATCACGTAATCAACATCAACATACCACATTAAATAAAAATGAAAGAAGAACAGAGTTGAAGAAATGGACCTCAAACGAAATCCTTCTTTTTTTGGTATTATTAAAATGCAATACCGAAACTCTAAACAACAACTTTGGAGAAGAGCCACAGAGTAGACTTCGAACCAAACCTCAAAAGTGAATCCCAAATCAATAACATCAACCTTGAATTTTTTCATTCCTGCTTCTATTTTTCACTACTTCGAACTGAAAATCACCAAATAGCAAAAACCCACACCTGATCGGTGAAATTGAGTCAGTTTTTTAATTATTTTTGATGGGTTTCAAGATGACAAAGCTTGGGATCACTATTTTTGCGTCACCAGAGCTCCAACAACCTCGGCCGTTTATAGAACACCTCCCCGACAGCTTTTTCTCCCCTATTTATTTTGATTTTTGATCTGTCTTCACTGTTCGTTTGTCTTACTATGTTTTTCGATTCTATCTTCCTCTCTCTATTCTCAATTGTGATCTCACTCTCTAATTAATGTATGTGTGCGTGTGGTGAAGTGAGTGTGAATTCGGTGAGTGTGTGCCTGTATGGTGTATGTGCGATGGTGTATATGAGAATAGGGAAGATTATTTTCTATGTGTGTGAATTGAATTCCGTGCATGGAATTTTGTAGAGAAGAAGATAATTTATGTGTGTTAGGTGAAAAAAATAGAAGAAGCCTCCCTGTGTTGCAGTAAATTCGATGGTCCAGTCTGGTGATGGAGAAATATTCTTTATATAACAGTGAGTATTCTGTTAATATATCTATAATGAAAAATGGTGTCTATCTCTATTATTGTGGGGTCCACGTGTATATAATGGAAAATGGAAGAATCTTATGCTTTATTCTGTTAGAGGAGAATTAAAATGTGAAGGGAAAGGGGGGCCACGTGGATATGTGGGTATGGGGTGGTGAGATGTCCGCTTTTAATTAGAGAGGTTGTTAGGATATGATTAAAACAAGGTAAAATTTTTTAAGGGTTGTTATTTTTTTCATTTTATGAAGGGATAATTACATGGTTGAGGGTGCACGATAGGATAAGGTAAAAATGAGTAAAAGTGATATTGGGGAGGGACAAAATTAGGTGTATACATCATGCCCCCTTTGAATGTAAAAACGAAGTGTTTTCAGACAAAGAAGTAGACAACGAGACAAAATTTTGTCCTGACTATTATTCAAAGGAAGAAACAGAAGGAAGAAGGACAACCGAGTTGGAGAGTCGAGTGAGGCCTCTTCGAGGTTCTGGTCCGCGGCTTTGTCATTACATAAAAAATGAAAATTACAAGTTAAAAACATAAATGAAATTACAAAAACTCTATCTTTGCAGCTTTCCTTGACTCCTGACTCGCTACTTCATCACCTTATTCTTCAGGCGGGCTCCTGACTTGCATTTTCTTCAACTTGTTGCTTGCTTTTCAATTTCTTCACCCTGTTCTTCAGGCGGGTTCCTGACTTGCCATTTTTCAACTGTTGACTTTCACTTTTCTTCCTCTTGTTGCTTACTTTTCAATTGCTTCACCTTGTTGCTTGAATTTCCATGTATTCGCCCTGTTCTTCAAGCAGGCTCCTAAAATCACATCAAAACTAAAAAGAAAATTATCCCACACAAAGAAATGCATCTTTTATGAGTTAATTGGAATGATTCAACTAAAAGGTATGTCTTATAGGAATCAAAGAAGATGACTCAACTAAAAGGTACGTCTTCTAGGGTTCAAGGGGAATGACTCAACTAAAAGATATGTCTTATAGGAATCACAAGGAATGACTCAACTAAAAGGTAAGTCTTCTAGGGGTCAAGGGAAATGACTCGACTAAAAGGTACATTTTATAGGAATCAAAGAAACGACTCGACTAGAAGGTACGTCTTCTAGGGGTCAAGGGGAATGACTCAACTAAAAGGTACGTCTTATAGGAATCAAAAGAATGACTCAACTAAAAGGTAAGTCTTCTAGGGGTCAAGGGGAATGACTCGACTAAAAGGTACGTATTATTGGAATCAAAGAGAATGACTCAACTAAAAGGTACGTCTTATAGGAATCACATGGAATGACTCTACTAAAAGGTACGACTTTTAGATATGAAGGGGAATGACTCAACTAAAAGGTACATCTTACAGGAATCACAGAAAATGACTCAACTAAAAGGTACGTCTTATAGGAATCAAGGGGAATGACTCGACTAAAAGGTACGTCTTATAGGGGTTAAGGGAAATGATTGGACTAAAAGGTACATCTTTTAAGAGTCAAGGGGAATGACTCGACTAAAAGGTACGTCTCCTAGGAGTGAAGGTTCAATTTAAGAAGTGTATCACCTAGTAAATAAAAACTAAAATCCCTGGACAAGTGTGTCTCCGAGGGATATAGGATGATGAATTTTACCATGATTTTATTATCACACCTGTGCAGCAATATTGCTTTCTGCATTTGTAAAAGTGAGTCATTGCATACCTTGATGTTTATGATCTAAAGTCCCTGCTTTGAAGGTAATATGTTTCCTGTTTCATCAAAGAAAACTTGTGAGTTTAAAACATGGTGGCTGAATTGTGGATTTAGCTTTCGCGACGATTGCTCTTGCCCTTATCACTTTTAACCTTGCTTCTAACCATTACCATATATCATTGACTTATTGAATATTGACCCAAACTTATATTATTAAGAGTGACTGAAACAAACACAGTATCTCAGCTTTTCCATGCTTCTCAGATAGACCCTTTGAACCCTGGTATTTTCATGAGTTCCCCGACTTGTCTATTGACAAAACTTTCTGCATGCCCTTTTTTCGGCTCACAATCATGCCTCTTTCATGCGCTAGCTTTTGTCTTGCTTTGTGCAATTAAAGAAGTTGGTAGCCAATTTTGAAATCTTTTCTCACTTATTTTGACATGGACTTGACTCAAAGACAAGAGAAAAATGACAATGATTTTTATTTGGATAACTGACTCAAGAAAAATAAAAATAAAAATAAAAAGAGGAAAGAAAAGGCAATGAATGTCCCCATTTGAAACAAATAAAAGAAAAATTTATCTATAAATGACAGTCAACTCTAATTATTATGTCGTGCATTTTGGATTAAGCTGTCTGATCTTTCCATCCAAACTTTCTACCAATTATTCTCGATTTAATGGCCCAGAAACTGAGTTACTTCCTTGGACTCATTGCATTCAGAGACCTCATTCAGCCAGTAGCGCCTTGAAAGGTTTTTTTACAACAAGTCTCTCTCATTTCTTTCTCTCAGCTCACCATCGCGTTATGGTACCCGTGACAGTTTTCACTAATAAGACTCTCTCATTTATATTTCTCTCTTGATTTCTTATACTGAGAAAGACAAGTAGTTTCCAAATGCATCATCATATCCCTTGCATTCTTATCCTTAACATCCTCAAAGATTGATCTGAAGGTCTTTCTTTGGTTGTAACTTGGCTTTTGGATAGGGTTAGAAAGAAAATATGGCATGGGTTCCAAATGACACTTGAACTGGGGTAGGACTTACAACTTTTGAAATTAACTCAAACAATGAGGATCAACTCATGCCCCAGTTTCTTTTGACTGGGCAATACTAAATTGTTTATTTGATTAGGCCGAGCCCAGAGTAGGGCAGCCTACGTATCTCACTCCCGAAGAAGGAGAATCAGGTCATGCGTAGTTCTGGCAGCTTGTTCTTTTACTTGATTTTATTTTTTTAATTTTGTTGTCTCTTTTTCTCTTTGGGACTTTTTTTACTTTATTTTTCTCGACGCTCTTCTTTTTCTCATTTTGGACATATTTTTTTTCTTTTTTTTTTTAATTTTATGACTCTACTACTTTACTCGACACCTTTTCTTTTAAGATTTGTTGACTCTATATTGATTCCTAAAGAGGTGTATGAAAGAAAATAAAACTAAGGCTCAAATGGGGTAAACAAAGGATGGCACAATGCTTGGATAACAGAATGAAATGCCTTCGTCATATCAATCTTTAAAAATGCAAGTACATCACATGCAATTTAAAAGTTGGAGATAAAGATCATGTACGACATCTTTTACAACATTAACTTTGACTGAGTCTGTGCGTCACTACTTCTTCTGCGCTTTTCTAGCATACAACTCCACTTTTGTTGTACATTTTTACATTGCATGACTCATGATTTCGTGGAGCTGATTTTCTTTCTGTCCCTCTTGATATAGGATCACGCATCCACTATTTAACCTAATTAAGGCATGCCTTACAATTGATGATCAAGTTATTCTGGTGATTCTCAAAATAATTGCCTTAATTTTGAAAGAAGGTTTCAATATGGTCACCAAATGTCTTAACACGCTACCTATTTCTCACATATTTTTTCTAACTTTAGCCCTCTAATTCAATGTTTCATGGTTAAATAGAATTTTGAGATCTGGATGAAAATTTTGTAGGCATGTCATATCACTAGAATCAACATAAAATGTATTGTACGAAGAAAACAAACAAACAACACATATTTAAAACACAAAGGGAAGGGGACACTTTTTTTAGTTGAAATAAAAGATAGAGGGGTTTGAAGATAAATGACAAAAGGAAAAAAACAAGATAGATCCCGAACTACAACCCTGAAATAATTCGGGCAACAGAAAAAAAACTACCAGACCTCTTCCTAGCAGGGAGAGAACTGACTTTCCAATTGCTGAGCTTGACATCTTGTCACTGGTTTGCATATCAGCATGACTAGAGCTTACCTCACTTTCAATGTTCTACACCATAATTGATCCATCTTGAATCATCTTTTCAATTTCTCTTTTCAAATCTCAACAATCTTCAATACAGTGACCCTGAACATTAGAATGATATACACATCGTACATTAGGATCAAAACTTCTTGAATGTGGGTCAGGAGTATACCCAAGGACAAGAGTGATCATGCCCTGCTGTACTAATCTCTAGAATAAACTTGCTTACGACTCTCCAATTGGCATGAAGCTATCTCTAGACTTCTGCCTCATTTCATTGTTTGGCTTGGATAGAAAATCTGGCGTAGAAGGGTTTTGGTACATTTGTGAAGTTAGAGTATGACTCTGGGCATTGAGGTATGCCATTATGGGTAAGATGAGGGTTGAACATGTGGTTGTGCATTATACACTGGATATGGATATGGAGAAACAGAGTATAATGGATTTTGGGAATAATTATGTGAAGGTCGGGCATAAGCTTGAGCTTGAGCCTGAGAGCAACAACGACGTGGTCTTCTTGACCTTTCCTGCTGTCCAACTACAATAGCAGATGTATCTTCCTCATTATTTTTGTCTCCAACACTTCCTGAACCGTTTTGAATTACTTAAGTAGTCGTTTTCAGTGTTGCAAAACTCACAATGCGACCACTCTTAATTCCCTCTTCTATCATCTCCCCCATTTTAAGGACCTCAATGAACGGCTTGCTTAATGCAGGTAACAAGTATTGATAATATGTTTCGTCCTGCGCTTGAATAAATACCTCCACTATCTTACTTTCTTTCATTAGTGGTTTCACCCTAGCAGCTTGTTCACGCCACCTAATCGCATATTCTGTGAAACTTTCGGTGTTCTTCTTCTTCATATTAGTCAGGGATTTCTCATCAGGAATTAATTCCACATTGTATTAAAATTGTTGCACAAATTCATTAGCCAGGTTATCCCAACTAACCCACTTGTCGATGTCTTGGTCAACAAACTATTCCAAAGCTACTCCTAAAAGACTCTCCCCGAAATAAGTCATAAGTAGTTATTCCTTCCCTCTAGCGCCCCTTAATTGGTTACAATAACGTCTCAAATGTGCCGCTGGGTCCCCATGTCCATCATATTTCTCAAACTTTGGCATTTTAAAGCCAGGAGGAAGGTTGATACCTGGAAACATACGTAAGTCCTTATATGAGACACTTTTGTAACCCCCAAGTCCTTGCAAATTCTTCATAGTCAGTTCCAAAATTCTCAATTTTTTGGTCATTCCCTCTTGTTCTTCTATCATAACAGGCTTCTCAGTGTTAGGAGGAAATTCAGGTGGGTGATTGTCACCGTAAAGACCAGTCAACTTGAATGTAGGCTCGGAAGTGTAACGCTGATCGCCAGTAATATTCAATGCAGGCTCTCTTGTAGAGTAAGGAGGCACAACTTGTGGATGAATATCAAAAGTAGGAGCTTCAGGTGGGGGTGGTGCCGCAAAAGCATGAATAGCAGGTGGATCTGAGTATGTGGTAGTCTTGAATTGGGGAGTAAGGAAATGAACATTGGAAGTGGTTAGATATTGTTGCCCCGGAGTCGATCCTGATGTATGTTGTGGCATATCAACAAAAATGGGAATTGTGCATGTGACACGGGAGGCAAGCTAGAAAGATATTCCAGATTATCAGTGGGAACTAGAGGAGGTGGCAAACCATTATCCCAAGATCGATGCATTTCTATCATTTGCTGCCTTGATTTCCGAATCTCTTTATTAGCTCCTAAATTCTCATTTCCTGAACTCACTGTCTGATTAGTGACAACAAACTCGGTATCCTTGTTGGCTATAACTTTCTCTGTGACTTAATGTAATATGGAGGACCAGCCAAAATGCCATAAACCGACCACCTTAAACTAACTGGATAAGCGATAGCAAATGCATTAGAGTTTAACAATTTTTCAAAACCTCTTTTTTTCTTGAAAAGATCACCGAACTCAAGAAGGGTGCCTACGTATCTCGCCTCCGAGAGGGGAGAATCAGGTGTGCGTAGTTTGTGAAGTCTTGCCAAAATGGCCAATCAAACTCTTCTTTTTCTTTTTCTTGAAACTTTACGAAGAAAATAACAAATTGTCAAAAGAATTGACGAAGATCTTTTTGAATTTTCAGCTTTAAAATTCCTATACAAAATGAAACCTACGATTATCAAAGAAAAATCTTTTTGGATTTTCAATTTTGCATTTCATACGTAAATAAAATTTGAAACTATTAAAGGAAAATCTTTTTGTAGTTTTCTCTAGAAGATGTATATGAAACACCTACCCTAAATGAAGAGTGAATAAAATATTTTTTTGAATTTTTGAAATAAGATCCCCGAACCCACAATAGGCTGCCTATGTATCTCACTCCCAAAAGAGGAGAATTAGGGGTGAGTAGTTCGTCTAAATTGGACAATTAAGGATTATAGAACAAACAAAACCTTGACTTGAGAGACACGACTGCACGATGAAAATAAAATCTTTTTAGGTTTTTAATTTGACATTTCATACAAAAATGACACCAACAACTATGAAAGAAAAATCTTTTTTGAAATTTTCAAATTATGAATGCATGGTAAAGGAATAAAAGGAAAATCTTTTTGATGTTTTTGAGAAAATGAGTGTGAAAGGTAAAAAAACTATAAAACAAAAGAGCATGTAGACACTCAACAATGATAAACAATAACACAAACCAACATAAACAAAATATCTATAGACCTATAGTGCCAAACTAAGCCGATACAACTCCAAAATAAGCTTGAATTCTGAAAAGTCCCCAGCAAAGTCGCCAGAGCTGTCACACCCCTTTTTAACCCCCAAAAAAATTTGATTTTAAGTTTCAAAAGAGTTTTTTTTTTTGAGTGACAAAAGATGAAAATTTTTTGTTTTGAAAAGGATTATTTACATTTTTTGTTCAGAGCACCACTTGGCATAATCCGGTGTGCCAAGTCAACTTTGAAAGATCCTTTTCAAAATGTTTTAACTCTTTAAACTGGTTTATGAACAGAGATTCTAACTAAGGAATTTTGTTGACCAAGGGGAAGGTGTTAGGCACCCCTCGGTCCCGTGGTTTGACCACGGTCACTTGGTAGAGCATATCGGCTAGTATGACATTATGAATGTATAAACCACAAAACACATAAAACAACCAAACCAAACAAATGAAAATCCTAAAGTTAATGTCCAGTCCAATTATTACAAACCCAAAATAGAAGGAATTGAAATGTAAACCTATACTAATCCTAAACTACGCTCCACCCAGTGCCTTGGGTCTTGATCACGAACATCTTCCGCCAACATAATACGTCGGGCATTCCCCGGTGAATAAATATAAATGAGCTTCGGAGAATTTCCCGGCTAAATAAATACATTTAATGAAATGCGATAAAAATGAAGAAAATCGCTCAACACAAATATTTACACATTCGATGATTAGAGTCCTATGAGTTGCCTACCCCAAAACCTAGAATTCTCCTATCGACTTCAACCTATCATGACGTTATCATGTTCCGACAACATTCATCTTTATTCCAAATTGAACTGCTAACAATGAATCAAAACAAATACACATTCATTTTTATCAATTTCAATTCCCGCCTCCTAAATTTATTCACAACCACATCATTAACTGATTTCAATAGAGAACCAACTGATCAAGTCGTGATAATTATAGCAGCTCAAACACACTATCTAAATCATATCATCAAACACATACAAATCACGTAATCAACATCAACATACCACATTAATGGAATGCCGAAACTCCAAACAATAACTTTGGAGAAGAGCCGCAGACTAGACTTTGAACCGAACCTCAACAACGAATCCTAAATCAATAACAACGACCTTGAATTTTCCCATTCCTGCTTCTATTTTTCACTACTTTGAACTGAAAATCACCAAATAGCAAAAACCCATGCCTGATCGATGAAATTAAGTTAGTTTTTTAATCTTTTTTTGATAGGTTTTATGATGGCGGAGCTTGGGATCACTGTTTTCGCATCACCAGAGCTTCGCCGACCTCAGTCGTTTACAGTTCACCTCCCCGACATCTTTTTCTCCCCTGTTTCTTCTAATTTTTTGATCTGTCTTCACAGTTCATTTCTCTAACTATGTTTCTTGATTCTATCACCCTCTCTCTATGCTCAATTCCAATCTCTCTCCCTTTAATTACTGTATGTGTACATATGGTACGATAAGTGTGAATCCGGTGAGTGTGTGCCTGTATGGTGTATCTGCGATGGTGTGTATGAGAATATGGAAGATTGTTTTCTGTGTGTGTGAATAGAATTCCATGCGTGGAATTTTATGGAGAAGAAGAAGATTTATGTGTGTTAGGTGGAAAAAATGAAAGAAGCCTCCCTATGTTGCTGTGAATTCGATGGTCTAGTCTGGTGATGGAGGAGTATTCTCTATATATCAGTGAGTATTGTGTTAATATATCTATAGTGAAAAATAGTGTCTATCTCTCTTGTTGTGGGGGCCACGTGTATATAATGGAAAATGGATGAATCTTATGCTTTATTTTGTTAGAGGGAAATTAAAATGTGAAGGGAAAGAGGGGCACGTGGATATGTGGGTGTGGGGTGGTGAGGTGTCCGCTTTTAATTGGAGAGGTTGTTAGGATAGGATTAAAACAAGGTAAAATTTGTTAAGGGTATTTATTTTTGTCTTTTTATGGAGGGATAATTACATGGTTGAGGGTACACGATAGGATAAGGTAAAAATGATATTGGGGAGGGACAAAATTTGGTGTCTACACTATCAATTTCAATAATATCCAACAACGAATCAAAACTAATCAATGTTCACCAAATCAATCTTTCAATTCCCAACCCAAATTCATTCAAAATAATTAACCAATTCTTCAACTATTAATCTAAGTTTTCACATTCAAAATCCAACATCAACCAACACAAACAAAGATTCAAACATGTCAAGCAACAAATTATTCACATTCACGCAAAATTTAAAAGGGGGAGAAGATAAGATTGGATCTCAATGCCGCTTTCAAAATCAATGTATTATTTCTATTAAATATGATAGAATCTGCGTCTGAAGTACCTCGATAACCAACTACCCCAACTCAGTATCCCAATTTACCACCCAAATAGAAACCCACAATCAAACTCAATATGAACTCCCGAATCGACAATTTTGCACAAAAAAACTTCAGCAGGGAACACTCCCTCTAATCACTAGCTTGCTATTTCCAGTGAATACCCACCAACCGAAATCAACAAAGTTTGAAGACTATTGTTATTTAAAGTGACCCATCATTGGAATCAGCTTAAATAAGGATGATTGTATAGTGGGTTTAACTGGTTTTTTCAGTGGATGAGCGAAACTATTTTAAGAGTGAATTTGGTCGGCACCGCTTCTCCGGTGAGATATAGTAGCCAAAATAAGCTCGGGTGTCTCTCTCTCTCACTCACTACTTCACTCTCTCTTAAGCTCGATCTCTCTCCTTCGATTCTCTCTATATCTCTCAGATCAGCTCGCGCACTTTCTCTATTTTCTATCCCAATTTGCATGTGTGATCAGTGGGAGTGTATCATGAAGGATATGGTGATGTGTGTACGTATGGTGGGTAGGTGAATTTCTGTTGTGTATTTTGAAGAAGAATGATGGTGCCTTTGGGGTGTCTTCCCTAGAAAAAAAAAAGAAGATGATACCCCCATTCTATTTTTGTTCTGTTATGGGAAAATAAAGGGAAAAACATAAAGGAAAGGGTAGAGGGTCATGTGGGGTGTAGGGGTGGGAGGGTATGAGGTGGTGAGTTGGTTGAGATAAGGTTTTTAGGATAAGGGAATATTAGGAATTTAATTTGTTAGGGATTCATTAAAGCTTTGTTATTTTTTTATATTTTTGTGGAGTATAATCACGTAGGTGAGGGTATATGAAACGTGAGGCAAAAATGAATAAAATGGGTTTTGGGAGGAACAAAATTAGATGTCTACAGTTGTAAGCACTTTGGATCTATCTAGAAACTAAAGATCTACCATTACTGATCTCATGTAGATGATTGAATTATTTTAAGGTTTCATCCTTTCATAACATAAGCAAGGATGGCTTGTTCATTTTATGCCTGAGATACTTCCCAGTCATATAAGGAGAACATTAAGTCGTAGTTAGTTCTTATTTGGCTAAAATTCACTTTATCTAAAGGACCAAACATGAACCTTCTTGGACACATAAACATAATCTCATTTAGTCAAATCTACAACCCGGACAATCAACTACATTTCAAAGTAGGTACTAACTTTTTTCCAGAATATATGAAGATTAGCATATTAAAGGACAGTGATTCGTTAACTGAATTAGTTTCTCCATGAATGAGTTTCCAAATTCAGTGAAGATAATTCTCCAAAACAACAGTTCGATGGAGTAAATTACAACTATAGAGATGCACATGACCAGCATAAGTAAAGAAAAATATAAAAAGGCAATATAATTTACATGTCAAAAAGAAAAAAAAAGGTAAAAGTCAATACTACAGATAGGTCAACCCTACAATTGGAATTAACATCTGCTAACGATGTCAAACAAATTATATAACCAGCCACCTCCTACCAACAACAGGTACGTAACTCCGTTCACTAAAGCTAAAATAGATAGAAAGAAATGACATAGTAATTTTTTCTTTGCTGGAATTTAAAATTGAGTTAATTTTGATGAAGAGGTAGTCTCTAAGCTCAACATCAAATAACCCATCTGCAATTTCTCTAAATAAAATAGCAAAAAAGTTCTCAGTTTACTAATAATTTCTCTAAATATTACTTTCATTGATAGAATTTTGAAGTTGGGTACTTCATAAAAATTGCTAAACTATTGCAGCATTTTTTGTTCACAAAATTCATCACAAATTTAGTGAAGAATAAAAGAAAAATAAGAGAGAAACCTGAGACATCATAGTACTCAACCCATGTCATTGAACCATTAGGCGACACCCTTGAGTGCATTATCAATAGTTAGTGGGGAATCATCTCTTTATTATATATGTGACCATTATTATGCTTTAATGAATATCCAAGAAGGTTACAAACATGAAAGAAATTTGGATGCTAAGATACTCAAAGTAGCATAGCACCTACAAAAAGATACTACTCCAAGTCGTTAAGAGTATACTTGCTGCACATGAAAAACTGCATGTTTGAGGCCACATATATTTTTTTGAGAAGCAACTCAGTTGGTTCAATTTAGATAAAAGGGTTGTGACTTGTTACAGATAAGAGGAAACTGAGCACACCTCTCTTTCTTTAACCCATCATTAATTTTAAGCTTTTGCTTCAAAAATGTTGATGTCAAAGAGTTTGAAAATGCTTCACTACATCAATATCCGTATGTGTGTTATCATCCAAGATGCTCATCAACTGATCAAAAAATTCATGACATTCAACCAACACATGAACCTCGTTCTTGGAGAGAAAAATACACAATACAAATAAATTTTTCTAAAAACACATGCTTTAATTAAATTTAAATTATTCATTCTACCAAAAAATGCATATTTACTGAAAAAACATAGAAAATTATAGTTTGTTGAAGGAATAAATATATTTCCGCAAAAATAAATGAATGAGAAAGTAGAGAAACTTACAGATGTGTGAGAATTGAGAATTGATGAGAGGAGATTATTGTGTAATATGAAGACACTTTTGCCTATTTATTTGAGTCATCTATTTTATTCTAGAAATGTCAATTCTAGAAGCTAGTGTCATTAATTTATCATTTTATCATTCTAGTAACATTATCTTGTAATGTCATTTAATGTCCATGTGGTGTATACAATAACCACATGAACAGATATTTGTGTGGTAAAACAATAATTTTTCCTCCATGCTCCCTCCCTTTCATTTTAGTTGGTCATCTTTCTAAAAATATTTATTTCAAGTTGTCTCTTTAATGAATTCAAGAGAATTTTAATATGTTCCTACAATAATATCCTTATTAATAAATGATTAAACTAATTGTATATACTCAAATTATATTTTCAAAGCATAATTAATAAGTCTAATTTGATAAAATAAACCCCTAATAAATATTTTTTTAATGGGTGTGGCAAGTCAACAGGGGCCAACTAATACGAATGGAGGAAGTATTTTATTTATCACCATTTTATTGGACACAAATTTTAAGAAAAGAATAATGACATTATAAGATTTACAAAATTGTTAAAGTCACTTTAATGTTTATTTTTTAGTTGTTTTTTCTTATTAAGTGGGACACAATAAAAATAAAATAAAAATAATGACATAAAATAGTTGTCAAATAAGAAAAGTTGACTTTTGTTTAGGACGAATTTTAAAAAAAAATGATCGACTCGTAAAATAAAATGGAGAAAATATAAATTTTGACAGATTTTTTTGACATTTATTACATACAATGAAATAGATATAAAGATATATTGTAATGTGCATGTGGTTCAACCATAGCCACATGAATAGATATTCACATATGGTAGAGAAGTAAAAACATGAAAAGATATTTTTGTACAATTATTATACTAATAAAATAGATATGAAATACCAAACATACCCTTAATTATTAAAATAGATTTGAAATTCCAAAACTACCCTTGGTCATCCTCAACTCTCCTTTTTATATAGTAGAAAAATAATAAGAAAATTTATAATTAGGGATCGTTTGGTTGAAAAACAAGTTATGATGAAATTATTTATATTGGGATTAGTTTACTGAGATTACTTGTCCTGTGATTAGTTATCCTTGTATTATTTTTTGTGGTTGTTTCATTTATGGTACTAAAAATAATATACATTTCAATCTTTCTAAGAATAGATAGTTTGTTTACAAAAATACATTTCACCTTATTTATCTTATTATTTTCCTTCATATTAAACCATACAAATGAAATTGAAAAGTTATTTAAATCTATTATATTTAAGTAAATTATTAAGAAAATAATTCATAATAATTAATTATAAATAATATAATTAGTAAATGTAAATAATTTTATTATTTATTCAGATTTTATATAAAAAATTAAAATTTTCTTTTTACTTATTTATTTTAGTAAATTAACAAAGATTTAATATTTTTATCTGATACTATTTTTATCATTAAATATATGAAATACTAATAATAAAATTTAATCTTAAAGTATATTTAATAAAGTTAATTTAGATAAATAAATTTTTAGTAAATATTTTCTTAAGATTTGTGTCAGATCAATATATACCAAACAAGGAACAAAAGAAAAATACCTGATAAATTTTTATTTTTGCAAGGAGTAAACACAATTTATTATTATATACAAGAGAGAATTTGATATTTTGGTAGTCCTCACATCAATTTTTTTTTGTCAATTTTATTCCTAATTTAAATTTTAATTACTCTATAAATTTTCATTCATTTTGGTAAATTTGTACAATTATTTGGACTTATTAAATGCTACAAAAGTGATGATCCATGGAAAAAATGATAGCGACATCATAAAAACTATTTGTACAATCAAATTTAAAATTGGTCCAAGTGTTTATTGTCTTTCTATTTTGTAGAAATATTTATTTATTATTTCTAACTAAATTTAAACTTTAAATATTGTCAAATGTAATTTGAAAATATTTTGATAATGACAAACAAAATTTATAATACTTTAGACATGAAAGATATCGACATATTATAAAAGTCATAAAAATTATATAATTAATATATGTCAACTATTGCTAACAACAACCCTAGAGAGTCACACGTAAATGTTGTAGTCTAGCTCCCTCATGTTAAGTCAATTTTTGATAATTTTCTAATCATTACTTATATCTATTATTAATAGGACCTCTAATAAAGTAATTTTATTAATTATTATGATTAAATAAATTTAAACTACATATTTATATAATTTTCTGATATAGTTTATAATATTTCAATAACAACAGTCAAAACTCAAAATACTTTAGACATTTATACGATATACAAATCATAAAAATCATATAATTTATATGTGTTGGTCATAGTTAACAACGGCCAATAGAGTCACGCATTAATGTTGTAGTGTCTTTTGCTATTATATTATGTCAATTTGGTAACTTGTGATCAAATCATTAGTTATATTTGTTGTTAATGTTTAATTAAAATTTTTAAATATTTTAATCACGACAGTCAAAATTTAAAATACTTTTACATGGTAGACGTCAACACATTATAGAAATCATAAAATTATTTAGTTCATATGTGGCAACCCTATATATATACTATTCTACGGGGAATTTTGTTAAAGGTGACAAAAGAGTTTTGAAATGAGGTGTAGGTGACTCAAGTTTTAAAAATTAAGTGTATGTGACAATTATTTTATTATGGATTAAGAAAGTTGGAAAAGATTGAGAATAGCCCATAAATTTTTTAATTTACACTTTGATCCAAGTAAAACCTTATATAAGTAGAAATGGAGGAAAAAATATGTGTTTCTCTCTCTTCTCATTTATTGTTGTTTTCTACCTCTTCACAATTTTTGTTGTTTATTGTTGTTGCTGCTTTATTCATCATCTTCTGCTTCATTATCATCATCTTCTTCTCTATTATCATTATCATCTTCTTGTTGTTGACCATTGTTGTTGTTGTTACCGTAACTGCTGCTACTTGACCGATTCTTTAGGTCATATTTTATTTCGTACATCACTTTGGCATTACTTCATAAGTAATTTTGGTAAGTAAAATTATAATTTTTAGTTGAATTTCTCATCTGGGTACACTGCTACTGCGTATCTTCAACAATGAATAGAACCTGAACATGAATCCAACATAAGAGTCATATATTTAAACAGATGACTCATCTATTGCGACAGATAAGCCATCTGTTGCAACAGAAGAATCATATTGTAACACCCCGAGACTACCCCCTAGATGTCACATGGTGCTTAGAACCACCAGTGATCCCAAGCTAACCCATGATACTTGCATAACTTATGAGCAATTAAATGTGTTACATAAATCTGAAAGAAATAAGTAGAAGAAATGCCTTCGCTAAATATATTCAATACAAGACTGTTCAATACAGAAGAAATGCCTTCGCTAAATATATTCAATACAAGACTGTTCAATACATACTTTGGTTATACAAAATAAAATTGAAAATAAATAAATAGAATGCTACTAAAAATATAGTTGAATCGAGTCCTCGAATCAATACGACTAAATAAATAGAATGCTACTAAAAATATAGTTGAATGGAGTCCTCGAATGCTATCCCTAATCAATACGACTAAATAAATAGAATGCTACTAAAAATATCCATAAAAATATCCCAGCTATCCCTAATCAATACGAATAAATAAATAGAATGCTACTAAAAATATAGTTGAATTGAGTCCTCGAATCAAAAGAACTCATTACCAGCCGACTGAAAACTGCAAATTGTCTGATTATGATGTGTAGGATATAATTGGTACCTACATTATGAGATAATGTATCACACAAACGTATATGTGGGTCAGTACTTTTGGAATATACTGAGTATGTAGGGGTGAATACATAAGTAAAATAATAACTGAATATTCATATAAACCTTCAATGATGCATGCTAAGTGTAAATAACTCACCTTGAGCTTGAATAAAACAAAAGACTGCAAGATCATAAACATGAGTATGAGCATAGGAATAAAAGTAATGATCATAAGAGTAAACTTCGTGAGTCATAACACTTAGTTTCTAAAAGCTTTACTTTTTATTCTTTCTTTTTGGAGGTTCTTTTAACCAGCATAAACCATGTGAGTTATCATGGAGTCCAACAATCTTTCCTACGTTGGGGAGAGTTGTTCTACCCTTGCCATCGGAATAGAATCTTAACTTAAGTGATCACTATACTTAACTTCATACATATTGGAAAAGCTTAACCTATGTTGGCTTGTAGTTTCTAGGAATTAAGGATACACTCATCTGCATTCCCTTTTAGGTACTAAATACAATTTCCATGTTACTTATATGCTCATACTTTAGGATATCCACCTTAAAATAGCATAAGGGTCAGTATACTAGAAACTAATTATGCCTTCCTTTGCTTTAAATCATAAGAACGGTAAATAATTATGGATTTCAAGCCTTACCATTGAATCAAAAGATTAAACTTTTCTTATAAACTTAGTGCTTAAATTTAAGCCTTGAATCTTATACTTTCATTCATGAAACTTGTAATACAATATCATGCTTAAAACTCAATTGGAAATCTTTAATCAATGTTTTAAATCAACTCATGGTATTCAAATCATAATAGAAAATCTTTAAGTCAAGACATAGTTAGATAAGAACAAGTATACACTTTAATACTTCAATCACATAATAATATCATAAACTCAAAACAAGATAACTTGGGTATGAACCATTATTGTAATTCATATAACTTAAGCTTTTAAACAAGTTTTGGGCACAAAGATGGAAGAATGTCCTTGTTCATAAACCCCACATACCTCAATAGCTAAATTTTTTAAGATTGCTTGAACTTGGAAGCTTGAACTCTTGGATTCTTAGGGAAAGAGAGCTTGAATTTTGTTCTTGGGAAGGGGAAGGATTTCTAGTGAGTAATTTTGAGGGAAAGGGGTAAATAATGGCCCTATGAATGTCCCAAATCATGTTATGAATGACTTGGGTTGAGGGAAAAAGACCCAATTGCCCCTTGACCTTTTAAGAAGCTAGAATAGTGAGGGAATAGCTCTCGTGGAATGACCCCTATTCCCAGGGAACAGACCTCACAAAGCGACCTCCATTCCCAAGAAATAGCCCCCGCAATACGGCTCTATCGCGGAGGCTTACTGTTTCTCACGAAAATGGTCAACTTTTTGTTTGGGTATCAAATTAAGGCAAAATTGGTATCATTAAAATCATTTATCTATAATTTGGTGGATATTGAGATATAAAACTCCACATATGTAAAACATTATACATGTTCAAAGCCGACCCTTGTAGAATAAAATACCATTATTTTGCCAAATCAAAGGCTCTTTGTTCAACTTTACTCTAAGTGATTTCTATGAATATTTTTCAACAAATAAGCACTCTTAAAACTAAGATAATGTTCTCAACACATGTATTCATATACAAATCTTGGGATTAGAGTTTACACACATAGGACCAATGGTTTAATATCTAGCCCAAAAATATGGGGTGTTACACATATGTAGGATTCGTGTTTATGGTTCTATAGTGTTGTAACATGAATCAAACATACAGGTCATTTATTGCAACAAATGAGTTCTCTATTGTAATAGATGAGTCTTCTATTGAAATATATTACTCACTTGTTGCAATAGCACCTGAAGTGGATTCCAATAGATGACTCACCTATTGGCATTCATATTGTAGAATATAGAATATGAAGTTGATTCCAACAGATGACTCATCTGTCTTAACAGGTGATCAATTTGTTGCAACATGTTAGTGATATTTTGCAACAGGTGACTCATCTATTGGAATCAACATCAAAGGTTTTGTAGTACATCCCAACAGGTAAAGCATCTGTTAAAATAGATGTATAATCTATTTCAACAGATGAGCCACTTATTCCAACAACTCATCTGTTGGAATCATCTTCAGGTTCTATATTACCGTAATATGAATACCAATAGGTGAGTTATCTGTTGTAACATATAATTCACCTGTTGTAACATAAGATTCACCTGTTGCAACAGATTACCATCTACTTGGGTTCTTGTTATAGTAATATACAATCACTATTAATTTTATTATCATGTCATTATTAACTTTTTTTAAAAATAAATGAATTTATTTAGGTATCACTAATAGAAGAATCAATAACAATAGGGATGGATTGTCATGGTTAATGAATCGAGAAGAGTAATCAATATATTTGGCATTAGAAGGAGGGTAAAATGCTAGAGATAATAGCTATGACAATCCAAAGTGATGTGTTGTATGATGATTTTTTGAACTTAATCATCAACTATTATGGAATGAATTATCAACCAAAAGAACTCATTAGCAACTACATCCATATCTCCTTTGAAAATTAAAGGGTACTACATTTCAAGATAATCGATCAGGTTTGGTTACATTCTTATCTAAGTAATTCAGCTAAGTCGGTATTAAGGGTATATGTGGTTGAAAAATCGAGAGAGAATGAGGACCATGATGTTAAAGAAGAACAACAAGATATGTTTGATGATAAATTGGATGATCTGAACATGAATATTCCAGATGATGATCAAACACCTATGCCCGTTATTGCAAGTAATACGGTGGACAGTTCTTCTCAATCAACACAGTTGGGTAATCATCAAGATGACGAGACTGGTTTTTATAAGGGAATGTCATTCAAGGATAAGATACAACTATCTACTTCTTTATTTATTGCTTGCTTTAAAAAGATTTTAGACTAAAGAAGGTGATTAATTCGAGCAAAGTCTTTTATTTTAGATGTGCTAATCTGGACTACAAGTGGTGGTTCAGGGCTGTGAAATACTTAAGGTTCCAACAGATTTTTCATTAATATTTATCAAAAGTATCACACATGTGGTTCAGATCATATTACGAGCCAAAATCCTCACGCCACAAAAAACGTCCTCGGTAGTTATTTCCAAAATAGAATCCCCAATCGCAAAGGCCCTTCTACTGCTGATATGGCCAATCAATTCTGTACATAATTGGATGTTACGATTAGTTATTGGAAAATTTATATGTCTATAGGGATTTCCTAGGACTTGGTTAGGGGGACACATGAGCATGGATATGCAGTCCTCGATGCCTACCATTACATGCTTGAGTCCACAAATCCTGAAAGTAAGACAGCACTGCATGTTGATAAAAATGGAAGGTTCAAGTACTTTTTTGTATCCTATGGTGCTTAGTTTCTTAGTTTTCAATAGTTTAGAAAAAGTCATAGCCGTCGAAGGGACTTTCTTTAGGAGCAAGTATAATGGAGTTTTGATTGGATGCTAAAAGTCACATCTTTCCCGTCGCATTTTGTGTAGTGGATAACGAATGTGATGCTTCGTATGAATATTTTTTTGAACAAATGAAAAGTTGTGTTGACGATACCAAAGAGTTGTGTATAATTTTAAATAGGTATCCATGTATCCAAAAGATGGATTCAATTTTCTTCACCTTAGCTCACTTTGGTTGTTGCATGAGGCATCTTAGAGAAAATATTTGAAACAACTTTCACAACGAAAGGATCATGAATTTTTTTATAAAGCATCTAAAACATATAATAGAGCCGAGTTTCTTGACCATTTCAATTAAATAAGGGATATACATCCCAAGGCAGCACAACATCTCGAAGGTGTCGGATTTTAGAGATGAAGCCGAACATTTTATTCGACAAATAAGTATATTCTTATTAATTTAATGTCTTGTTTGAGTTACAACATTGTAATACTTATTGTATGATGTCGTACTAAGTAATTTTTTTGTACATGTATAATATTATGACGTCAAACATAACTAAATCATTGAATTCAATATCTGGCATTGAAAGGGGATTTCCAATTGTGGTGATGTTTAAGAAAATAAACAAGAGGTGTGTCATATTATTTCACAAAAGGCGTATGCAGTTTTCGCAGACACAAGAAACAGATTTCTTCTAGAAGCAGAAAAATAAATATCAATGAACATCAGTTTAGGAAATAGGTTATTTGCTCATAAAATAGCAGATTACAAGTTCATTATCGATGGTCCTAGTGATGTTGCCACAGTTGATCTTCAAACAAGATCTTGTACATGTAGAGTTTATGACTTAGACAAAATACCTTATCCCTATGCTCGAATCCAATATGGTGCACAATATGGAACTCAAATTTATGACTACTCGTCTCCAAATTATTTGATGGAAAGATACATAATGACATAGAGTGAGAATATTAATCGGGTGCTTGGTTTGTTCCTATAGAGATTTTGAAGAGATTAATACCTCCTTCATATATTTACCCAAGCACTATCAAATCGGAAAGAAGATGATGTAAGAGGAGGTGTAGCGTCGGAGAATCATTTTCATTAAAAAAAAAACAAGTTCTCTGTATGTAAGAACATTGACCACAAAAAGAACTACATGCCCAGATAGTAATGTACTATGATAGTTGTAATAGTAAAACTCATGTTGTTGTTTGTTATGAACTTTGATATTTTTAACTCATTGTTCTGAATGTAAATGTTATTATTTATTGTATAAAATATTTTTTTATTAACTTGTGCATCAATAAAAAGAGGTAAAACAGAAACTACATACTACAAAAATATTTTCAGCAGATTACCCATCTGTTGCAACAGATGAACATTTGCTGGAAGAACATAATACAGTTCATCAAACTGCAATATATTCCTCCAACAGATGACCAATCTGTTGCAACAGATGGGTAATCTATTGGAACAACATAATACAGTTCCTGCCATTGGTTTGTATTCTTCAAATAGATGACCAACCTGTTTTAACAGATGGTCCATCTGTTGAAAGAACTCAAAACTCTTGTTATTTCTATTGGATTCAAAATTATTTCAAATGCTCAATACTTACCCCCAACAATCGACATGTTGAGAAGAAGAAATAGACAAAATAAAAATTAAATAAGAGTTAAAAAATCAAAGTTGACCAAATGTATATTTTTTCATTGAACAAAAACAAAATACATTAGGTAGGTAGATCAGATATAAATAAAAAATACATACGCTAAAAGAAAATACATAATCTAATTATTATTATTATTATTATTATTATTATTATTATTATTATTATTATTATCATTATCATTATCAATCGGCGAATCGTCAATCGGCACCAGGGTCCTCCTCAGCCTGCGAATCTCTCGGAGCATCCTTGCTCTCACGGAGCCCAACTCCCATTGGAGTTTATTAATCTGCCTCTAAAGTTCCCACACGGTGTCACACAAAATAGCAATATCCCAAACAGGATCAACCATATCTAGAATACGCATAAATTGACAAAAAATGTAAATACAAAAGTAAAGAAAAAAGTCCAAATGTAATACAACGTATACTACCAACTGGTAGATTTACTCACACACAAAAAAAAAACTTACCTCAATGAAAAAGAAATATGCTCTTTGAAGAGAAGTGGTTGAAGTTGTAATATGAAAGACAAGGTACAAGAAATAAATAAAGTGTAGTAGAATGAATGAGTAAGGAGGAACCTATTTATACAAGATTGTATTTGAATGTGTTAGGCAAAATGTCATGAATATTCACCTTCATTTTATTAATTACATTCAAACTAGTGACTTTTTGATTACTGTGAAAAGTCATGAATTAATTAAATCAAACTGATGACTTTTTGATTATTGTGAAAAGTCATGACTTTTCAGCTTCTTAACATTAATTAGTTCTTAAAATTAAATAACCATTTTTCTCAATTAAATAATTAAAGACTTCTCACCTTTTCAATAATAGTTTGTTAATAATAATAATTTTTATTAATTTATTGCAATAGATCGTCCATTTGTTGCAACAGATAACCCAGCTATCGCAACAGATTTATCATATGTTACAACAATCCATGTATACAACAAATGAGTTATCTGCTATAACAGATGGACCATCAGTTGGAGGAGCTATTTTGATTTCTTCCAACAGCTGATTCATCAGTTGCACAGATGAAGAATTTGATCCATCAGCTGTTTCGAATATGTTAGACAAAAAGTCAATATTGTTGACCTCTTTTTTAATAATCATATCCCTTAATTAATTTAAACTAGTGAATTTTCAATTATTTAAATTAAAAAAACAGATTTAAAAACCAAAAAGGTGAAAAGTCACGAATTTTTATCCATTTAATATTAACATCACTTATTAAAATTAAATAACTATTTTTATGGTTTTAAATTGTGTTTATCATTTATTTGGTTATTATTTATTTACGAACCATTTTTCTTTACTAAATAATTGAAAAAACATGATTTTCACCCTTTCAATAACCCCTTTTTTTTTTTTAATTAATAACCATTTTTAGTCAGTTTTTCCAACAGATGGACCATCTATTGAAACAGATTTGTCATTTGTTCAAAGAACACAAACCAGTGACAAGACCTAATTGTATTGTGTTCTTCCAGCAAATACGTTGCAACAAATGTGTTATCTGTTGGAAGAAGAGGGTTTTGGATTTTTCCAACAAACTACCCATTAGTTGCAATATATTGATCATCTTTTTGTTGACACACAATTCAGTTTTAGTTCCTGTTTTACCTCTTTTTATTGATGCACAAGTTAATAAAAATATATTTTTTATATAATAAACATTAATATTACATCCCCAACAATGATTTAAAATTATCAAAGTTCATAACAAACAACAACACAAGTTCATAATTGTAGCACTTATTTTTTCTTGAGGGCCATGTATTCCTTTGACATTGAAGATGGTTACCTTTGAAGCATCCGTAGTTTTGTACACTAATTCACGATGAAAACTGAAGATTAAATATTGTTTAACATTGATTGGGTAGAAAGAATAAGGTACATGCAGATGGATGGATTCACTTTCATGTGTGGAAGTTATGTATTACTGATGAGGTTATCGTGACAACAAACATAAAGTACAATGATTTTGTGACTGAAATTTTTTACCGATTAGGCATTAATCCTTCAAATAGGATCCTGCATTTTACAATTAAATTTGATAGGTGCGATTTGATAAGGTTGAGGGACCATGAAGATAGTGTCAATACCCTGTTTCAATAGAATGATAGTCTTGCTCATGTTTATATGTGTCATGTTTTGAGAAGAGAACAATATTTGATGGCAGTATAGAGATTCAATAGTGATTGGTGTTAACACCTAATTTTTGCCCTCCACATTTCAAATTAGTTTTAAAATTTTTTAATTTTAAAATATTTATTTTAAGTTATTTCGAAATTAATTTCAACTCTACCTTTTGAATTTAGGTGAAATTAATATATTTAGTGTTTAATTATACATGATTATATACTTATCTGTTAAAGAAAATGCTTTCGAATTTACTCAGAGTGAAAAGTTTATTTAAAGTGCAAATATTTTACTTTTTCCCAAGAGTGATAAAAAATAAGAGATTAATGACATGATTAGTTTCTTAATTTTATTTTATTTTATTTATTTATTTAAAAAAATAATTGTGCTTTCATTAAATATTTATTTTAAAATTATTAAATTTGAGAAGTTCGTTAAGTTAATTAAAAGAAAATTTCATCTCAATTTTATCCAAATTTATTCAATTGTAACTATTTAATTAATATATAAAATAACCTTTCCTATTTTTGGGCCAGCCATTCAACGGCCCAATTCCTCAAACCCCTTCCCTTAAACACCACAGCAGCCCAATTCAACAATTTCAGCCACTAGCCCACTCCATTTCTGCCCAGACCACCCAGCCCAACAGAAATCCCAATTCTCACCGCCCCAGCCCACTGCCTGAACGACCCGGCCCAAATCCGTTCACCTGTATTATTTTCTCATTCACCCGCAACCTGAAACAAACACCAACAACAACGTTATCATTAAAAAAAAGACGCGTACAATAGCAAAAATACGTGTATAATAGCTCAAACAAACATTAACCACCGACAACAACTTCAGCAAACACAAGCAATTTCAACGCAGTAACAGAACAACGGCTAAAACAGCTCAGCAAACGAGGTTCCAATTCCACGTCAAACCGATCTCAAATTTTGAAATTCAAATCTCAATTCACTTTTTCTTTTTACCCCTTCGTTTCCCGCAAAATCAGTGGCAAATTCCCTATAAATACCCATGTCCGTAGAGTGAAGGAGCACTTCTCTCACGGAACTAAGAAGTTCTCGGTGAAATTCATCTAAATGTATGGAAATCGTCTGAATTCCCACGATAACGATTCAACGCCGGTAAGTTCAGGTCAAGTTTTGGTGGTGGGAATCCGTCGTGATAGACTCGTAATCCCGGTTCCTGCTCCGAAAAAGGTAAAAACTCTATCTTTTTACATTTCCCCTTCTTCGTATTTGAAAGTTACACCATGAGATTCTATTAGTATTTTGATTCCCGTTGTTGTTGCGAGACTGGTTTGATAATGGAAGTTGGGTAAAGATTTCATCTTGATAACTTTTTCTTAAAAGTGATAGTTTTTTGACGTGTGACGTTATGTTTTTTCTTGAACATGTGTATAATTGATACCTTACAACCCAAGAAGAGACAAAACAGCCCCCAAAAAGGTCACAAAACACACCACAAGTCACAAAACAGCCCCCAAAAAGTCACAAAACACACCACAAACCGAGAGCCTTAGGAACCAAGTCTCGGCCAAGAATGACAACACAAGAATGAAAAGAAAATCCGAGAATGCTTCAACAATGGTGAGATAATAACGTGTATAACCACACTAAAACAGCAGTAACACTACATTAATGTGATGAACAACAAGCTTACAATAACAACAACGAACGATTACAAGAGGACAAGACACAACTACTAAGAGATGACAACAAAAATAAAGGGATAGATAGTTAGACAAAGGTAGTATAAATTCTAGTAATCAAAGAGTATATTAAACTCTAAGACCCCTAACATCTCCACACACGATCACCTAACTCTTACGATTTCACAAAAGCGGAGTCCACCACTCAAGCACCAAGGTTTCTCAAAAACAAGCAATCACAAGAGATTCCACCCTTGAATTGCTATCCTAGTTACAAGTTTCGGTTTGCCTCAAGTAGAGAGAGGACTTTGGTGTTTTAAATGTCAAGACTTACAACAATAATCAACTAAAGACCTAAACTAGTCTATTTATAGACTTATTACAAAAGTTAGGTGAAATGACCAAAAAGGCCCTTTAATGAATGGCTTCAAGTAGGCGCCCTTGGAGTTCTATGAATGGACGGTTTTGGTGTCCATTTAGGTGTTCCTTTTCACTTCATTTGCATTCACCAAGTCTCGGGTCCAACACACACTCTCTTAAGTTAATATCCGTGATTATTCTTGTATCATCCTCTCCATCTTGAAAGGAATTTGCCCACAAATTCACGGCTTCACCTCACTCAATTGGCCACTTCAAAGAAACCACTCAAAACAGCCCACAAAACATGAGATGGCACAAAAACAGTCCACAAAGAACATGAGGAACACGGGATCTCATTAACACAAGTCTCGGCCAACTTCTTCATTTTGAACCTCGGCTTCCTCTCCATCTTGAGAGTTTCCTTCAATCTCATCCGTTTCAATTCCTATATCTCCATTTGGTGGTGGGTTCCTTGTTGGTCCCATGGACCAACTCTTCCTCCATGCCCTCGGTATCCCCTTTGATCTCTATGTCTTCCTCTAAACGCTTCTTCCATCATATAAGCCTCATCATAGACACCATATCCTTCATGTTCCTCTCTTCCATGTTCCTCTACATAGACGAGTCGGTTTTGGAGAAGTGGAGCTTGGAAGGGAGGAGTTTGATTTGGTGAAGGTTGGCGCGCGCCTTTGGTTAAGTGGTTCTTGGATGGGAGGGTTCTGTTTTAGTGGAGGAATTTGGCTTCCAAGTCCTTCTTGTTAGACTTGATCAAATTGCGGGAGAGGTGGTATACTTAGGTCTCGGTTTTGAGGGTAATTGGGAGCTTGGCTTATGGCATTTTGTGGTGGTCTTGGAGGATTGATCATTTGAGATAAAGTTTCGGGGGCAATGGTGGTGGAAGTGTTTTGGTCATGCCCACTTGAGGAAACATGGAGTCGAGGAGTATAAGCACGAGAGTTCCTTCGACTCTCCATATGATCCAACCTCTCAATCATAGCAACCACATCCAAGTCAATCTTTTCAATACCCGCATTCGCCCTAGCACAATGTCTCAGGACATAACATCAAGGAGGGAAAAAATGGTTTCCATTATGGCCAAGGAATTACCTTCAAGATTCGGATTCACAACATCAACACACCAACAATGTTCAAGTCTTTGAACCGCAAGCAACAATACCACACAAACCTACAAGACAAAACACACGTTGTTGTTGAAGAAAATTTGTTCCAAGACTTTGATGTTCAATACTACACCTTTGAGGAAGATATTTCGGCTATGGTGTAGGTGGACAAGATTTTAGACTCTCTTTTCAAGAGTCAAAAAGTCTTCTACTAACTTTTCACCAACTTGCACTCTTTTGGCAAAACATCCTTTTGGAGTAGCCTTGTCTCTTTCCTCTTTTGTCTATTCTTGAAAAGTGTTAGTCGCTCCTTTTTGGTAAGTATGCTTTTTGAATGTCTCTTTTTCTTTTACTACTTTGGTGTTGTCTTGTAATTGTTTTCAAGACAAACACAAAGTCTTATACTTCTTTTCTCTCTTCAAGATCAAACTACAACTTCTTCAACACAACACAAGAACACAAGATGAACACCACCACCAACAACAACAAAACCGTCCAGTTAACACCACATCACAACTCGAATCTTGCTCAAGAACTTGGGTTGTAGACTCAATAAGTGTTGAGGAGAAAGAGAACCAGCACTAGAAACAAACTAAGACAACAAAATACACTCAAATCTCGGCCAAACACAACAACAACAATAAGAACACTTGGCCAAGAACAAGAACACTTCAACTTTTTTTTTAAAATTATTTTTCAACTAAGAGAGCCCAAGATTGGTAGTGTAGAGATTGGTAGTGTAGGAACACAACCAGCCTTGCTTTGATACCAAATGATACCTTACAACCCCAAGAAGACACAAAACAACCCCCAAAAACGTCACAAAACACACCACAAACCGAGAGCCCTAGGAACCAAGTCTCGACCAAGAATGACAACACAAGAATGAAAAGAAAATCCGAGAATGCTTCAACAATGGTGAGATAATAACGTGTATAACCACACTAAAACAGCAGTAACACTACGTTAATGTGATGAACAACAAGCTTACAATAACAACAACGAACGTTTACAAGAGGACAAGACACAACTACTAAGAGATGACAACAAAAATAAAGGGATAGATAGTTAGACAAAAGTGGTATAAATCCTAGTAACCAAAAGAGTATATTAAAATCTAAGACCCCTAACATCTCCACACACGATCACACGAGCACCAAGGTTTCTCAAAAACAAGCCATCACAAAAGATTTCACCTTTGAATTGGTATCCTAGTTACAAG
Source organism: Capsicum annuum (assembly GCF_002878395.1). Classification (NCBI taxonomy): domain Eukaryota; kingdom Viridiplantae; phylum Streptophyta; class Magnoliopsida; order Solanales; family Solanaceae; genus Capsicum; species Capsicum annuum. The sequence goes on along the minus strand of NC_061114.1, from coordinate 133,095,903 downwards.
TTTCGGTTTGCCTCAAGTAGAGAGAGGACTTTGGTGTTTCAAATGTCAAGACTTACAACAATAATCAACTAAAGAACTAAAGACCTAAACTAGTCTATTTATAGACTTATTACAAAAGTTAGGTGAAATGACAAAAAAGGCCCTTTAATGAATGGCTTCAAGTAGGTGCCCTTGGAGTGCTATGAGTGGACGGTTTTGGTGTCCATTTAGGTGTTCCTGTTCACTTCATTTGCATTCACCAAGTCTCAGGTCCAACACGCACTCTCTTAAGTTCATATCCGTGATTATTCTTGTATCAATAATGCTGGCCGTTGGGTGAGGCCTTCTGATTTTTAGTTTTTAATTAATTTATTACCATGTTGTCGAAAAGTTCCAAATTTTATTAGCTTTGAAGAATTTTTTTTCTCTTTATTACTTTGTATTTTTCATTTGGCTTTGTGATGGTCAAACGCTAAATGAAATCTTTTTGTCTTTCTGGTTTACCCATTCTTTTGATTATAAGCATGGTAAGAAGTCAGAATTGGAAGTTTTTGAAATTTATTTACTGAAATCATATTGTGTATTGATCGATGATAAGCGTTGGGTCTGTCGATTCAAGTTCATATACGTTGGATGTAGAGATTGATTTGGCGTTCATCTGGGCATAGGCATTTTGTCGTTTTCATTGTGATTGTTTATCCTGTGAAGTTGAATTACTCGAATCGCTTTGGCTTAAGTCTAATGTCATCCGAGTAATTTCACTGTTAAATTTAGGTTATGTATGTGATATGCTTCCGATTTTTTTAGAATTCACTAGTCTAAGATCTACCCATTTATGAGAAATACAAACAATAAGTTGTAAGATTTCCTTTCTCCTGCCAGTAGTATTTTCAAATCCAATTAAGGCTCATTTGCTCATTTTCTTTCTAGAGTCAAAATGTTTCATGTATATTTAAGAAACTAACTTTAAATGTTTCATTTATTTCTTTAAGGCCATAGAGCATTCTTGTTTGAATCTTTTTCATTCGACTTTGCTGCTCGCACAGACATGTCATGTTATGTTCCTGGGAATATTAAAAAGGCACGGGTGTTCAAGAAAAATAGCAGAGCTTATAACACTTATCTTATTGTGGTCATGTTCTAACAAATGATTACTTGATATGTTTGGTTTGAAATTAAGTTCAGATTCTTCTTAAAGTATTTATTTGTTTCTGATTCTTTTTCCTTTGCTTTGCCTTGGGTGAATGTTCATCTTGGTCCTTTTTTGGATGTTATTTCGTAATTCATTTTTGTTATCTTCTTGGTGTTCAAGTATATTGGATAATGTTCATGTTAGTTATTAAAAAGGATGTACTTTGCCATGTCAGTACTTAAAGCTCCTATCTTGTCAAAATTATTGAAGTGATGAAATATTCGATAATTGGGTCAAAATAGTTATTCTCCATGTTGGTTTGCTTGTGCTATTTTGAATATTCTATATTTTTAAATACAATCTATACCTTAAGTGTGTGATTATCATTGTTTGTTTAAGTTGACATTTGGTATACTAATTTGCTTGTTTTATTATTAGTAGACACTTGTTAATCCTTATCTTTTCTTTCTTTTGCATGAGCTCATCTTGAACGAGTCCGATCGAACTCCTCTTATCCTTGCATTCGAACACCGTCGAGTCGAGCCTCATTAAAGCCAAAAATTGGACTGATATACACATGATAGCACGTATACATGCTGGTATATGCTGATATACAGCGTTTATACACTGAAAGTCGTAGCTGCATACCACCATACAATGTACAATGAAATATGGGGAGGGAATATGCTAATTTCTATGTTGATATACAATATGTGGAGATATACAGAAAAACGCTAGGGTGAAGGGCTGGGATATACAGTCAGTATACAGCTCAGTATACACTGCAGAAATGGTCCAAAAGTCCCCAATTCAAAGCCCAAAGCTGGGCAGCTGGGCCAATTAAGGGCCCAATTCTATTCTTGTATAATTTTTGTAGCTTATAATTCATCTTTGTTTATGTGTACTGACTTTTTAATCAATTAATCTAGGTAAATTTCCTAAGATGTTGTCATTTTTATTTTATCTTAGTTTTCTTTCATTGATGCACAATTTCTTCACCTAATTTATATTGTCTAAAATGGGTTAAATTGGTCCCATCGATTTTCTCCTTAAAACAAGTCTTTTAAAGATTAAGTATGTTATTTCAAAATGTTATTTGTTATGTTCATATAATTAATAGTCGATTTGGATTAAAGTAACTTTCTTCAAGCTCGAGAAACAAAATTTTCTTGTAAATTTTAAATTTTCATTATTAATAAGATACTTGTAATTTGATATTTCCTTAACATTTTTTCAAAGGCTTTGTCTATAATAAAATTAACTTTTCTATAATAATTAATAATCATAATTTTCTTCTCCTACAAAAGCAAAATCCATTTTTCTTCCTAAGTTTGAAAAATTATCATTTTGTTTAATCCAAATAAATTGTTTTCTCCTTTGAATAAACGCATGTCATTTTAAATGTTTAACTAAATAATTTTAATATTTTCTATAAAATCAAGTCTTTACAATTATTAGCCGCTTTAATTAGTCAAGTTAATTCTTATTGGTACACTATTTTAAACGGACGCTCTTAAGTGCCTTAAAAACCTTCTTAGGGTGTTAATTGAACCATTACCCATTATCTCTAGTTTTAAAGGTTTATTTCTGCTTTTGAACCTTTGAAATCCTTTTAAGTCTTTTTTCTTGATATTTCTATAAAAATCAAGTGGCGACTCTGTGAATTTCCTTAAAGTTATTTTAAAATTTTCTCAAATCTTTTGAAATAATTTAAGAAGGTCAAAACCATTTTTTTCCTCGCCAAAAGAAAATCGAAAAGGATAAAACAGAAATGGCGACTCTGCTAGGGAATTATCTAGGTTCTAACCAAAAAGGAACTTTCTATCTTTCTGTGGCTAATTATTACGTGTTTATTTGTTTAAATTTCATATGAACTCTCATTCCGTTCATATTTCTTTCATTCGGGAAAATTGACACAATTCGCGCACCCGCAAATTTCTTTCAAATTTTAAATTTTAGGAGAGTTGGCTATGCGCGGTGTGTCCGAGTCTTTTCTCATGTGACCACGTAACCTTCTCACTCGAGTTGTCCACTCGGAAGCCTTGTGTCTAGTAAGCCAAATCTTAGAAGAACTTAAGATAGAGCTTCCTTAAATATAGGCCATGCATGCATAAGCCTTAAGTGGTTTGACCCGTGGTGTCATTCCACAAATTTAGGAAACGCCCTCATGTCAAAAGGGTTCACGACCTAATGACGATCCTAATATTTTGTGCAGAGATAATGATAAATTGATACAAGTTAAAATTAATTAAATTGAGTTTGAAAAATTTTAAACTTGAGTAATGTCATTAATTAAAGCTTGAATCAATTTATCGGAATCTCAACCGAAATTTGACGTTTAGGCTCACCCTTGGCTAAAAAAGGATCACCCAATTAGGACATGCTATTTACTATTCTATTTGTTGCATGATGTAATTATCTTATGCGTGATAACTGTTTATGTGCTAAAGTGTTTTATTGTTTTGCTTTGTCTATGTTTGCTTACATATGTGTTTAAAGAACATACATTTGGCTTGAAACAAGACTAGTCTATTTTTCCTATTCCGAAGTTCTAGAGCGTTAATAGGCATATAAGACTCAAAATTTGAACCTTCTAAAATATCCATAAAAGTTCGCTGATAAAATTTCTTCTAATTTATCCAATTTTGTTCAAAATTTCATTAGGTTATTATCCAATTCACATTGATCACGCTGCTCTTACAAGTCATTTTTTTCGTATTTGATTATAGTCAGAGTTATCCAGACATTCTGTTAATGAAAGACTATATTGTCTTCAAAGATTTTTCAAATAAGCCTTTTTAGGATGTTTATCCGTTAATATTCGATTTTTTCAAATCACTTAGTTCATCCTGTTTGGAGTTCTATTTTTGATACGGGTGTACAAAGCTATCCAATACGTTCTCGACCATTCACACGAAGTCAAGCTCGGGAGTTACAAAAACCACAAGTTATGTTCATGCAAATGGCTGCGTGTGAGTTGGTACTTGATCCGCCAAAGAGCTTCAACATTTTTAAGTGTGAAAATGAGCCTTGAAGTGTAATAAATTACACTCTAAGGGCACCCCATGACTGAAGGGTAGGAAGGTCATTTGTCCTTTATTTTGTGTGTAATATAAATAGATGCTATTAGGGTTATTTTCAGCACTTAGTTCATTCTTCATATTTCACAACAACAAGTCTTGTAACATTGAATATTTCTCTCTCTCTTGTTCTTGAGAGTAGACCTGAAATCTGTCCAACAAGTGTAGTTACACTTGTGTTGTTTCTTATCTAGAAACTTGAGATCTTGAGGTTCATGAGTTCCTCTTGGTCTAAGTAAGAACTTGGTACTGAAATCTTTTAGTGTTAGGGTCCTTTCTTCAAGTTAGGGTTCATAGATTCTAAGATATCTTTGTGTCAAGTTACTATCTTTCATTTTGTACTCTTGAAACTTTGTAGTAACTTAGTGAAGCCATGTGGGGCTGATTTTTGATTTACTATAGTTATTGTCATTTGTTGTTCTTGTTGCTAACATTGTACTCTTTGTAATCTATCATCTTGTGTTGTTGAACCATTGTTTAATGTTATTGTTATCTTCTTGTTCTCCTTGTGTAGCTACTGTTTTGGTGTTGGTATTCCTTCAAAATTTTGTAATTGTTGTTGTCTTCACATATTGAGGTTGTTATCTTCAAGCTCTCAGAATTGTAGTGTGTTTGGACTGATTTTGTGGCAGATTTGATATGCTCCAAGTTAGTAGTGTATCATTTGGTATCAAAGCCATCTTTGATTTTGTTCTAACAAGATCAATCTTGGGCTTGAGACTTGAAAACTATAAAAAAAAAACTGAAATCTGAAAATTCCTGAAATAGTCAAATCTACTACCTTTGTGTTCTTGGCTAAAAATTGTGATGTGTTGTTGTATGGGCCGAGATTTTCTTATTTTTTTTTGGCTAGATCTTGTATTATTTTGCTTGTATAGAGTGTTTTTAGTGTTGGTTTATTTCTCACCAACACTAAAGGTGTCAAGATCTAAAGATTGAGCTTATAATATTGACCATAGTTATGGTGCCTTGTGGCTGGCTGTTTGTTGTTACTTGTTGTTGACAATTGGTGGTGTTGTGTTGTGTTTTTGAAGAAGTTTTTGTTGAGTTCTTGAAGGTTGTTGTGGTGTTCATCAAGTTCTTCATCTTTTCTTACAACTTTAGACAACCAAAAAATGATATAAATTCAAGAGTTGAAGCTGAAAATTGTAAAGCATGTTGTGAGAAGCCTTGAACCTATCATTTCTTAGACTAAGCTTCTACTTTTCAGCAACTTTTTCTTATTTCAAGAACCTAGTGTTGTGTGACAAGATACCTTTTTCTTATTTCAAGAACCTAGTGTTGTGTGACAAGATACCTTTTCTTATTTCAAGAACCTTGTGTTGTGGGACAAGTACTTTTTCTTATTTCAAGAACCTAGTGTTGTGGGACAAGGTACTTTTCTTACTTCAAGATTTATGTTTTCCCTCCAAGACCAATTGTCATCCTTTCCAAATTGTGTAAAGATTTAAATTTCAAAATTGGTGCTTAAATTGTATGGGACTAAGACCAATTGCATGCTGCCATGTCACCCATTTGCTATTGTTCACGTCACCCATTGCCTACTGTTCACATCATTAATAAGCTCAAATTTAGGTTTTCTAGTTTCTAATTGTTGATTCTTAGTTTCATTACTTGGTTCTAGAACTAATTAACATGCTAGTACACTCCTGCTAGGTTGTCAATTAGTCCTTTTGAATTCCCTTGTTCGTGTCCACGTTTAGTTGGGTGCTTTTATTCGTTTGAATACGTTGTAACTTCTTAACTCTAGTTTGTCGAGAATTCTTTGAGTTTCAAACAATAATCCACTTCGGACAAGAGCTTTACTCATATCTTAAGGATTCACGGTTACTAGCCAATCTACAACATTTATGGAGCTCAAGTGTGAGTGAACCGAGAAAGTATGAGTGAGGAGAGGTTTAACGCTAACTTGTTTGTTGATTGTGTAAGTAACACCTTGACATGGAAGGACGCACATCCCAAAGTGGGGGTACTACTGAACAAGACACTATGAAAGCCACACTTGAGGCCATTACCAGAAGTTTAGAGAGGTTGAACACGGAAGTTGAGGCAATGAGGGAAGATTTAACTACGATAAGTGGGAGATTGGAGCAAGTGGAGAGTCAAAGAAACTCTCGTCCATCCACTCCTCATCATATTCCTTCAAATGGGCATGAAAGAACTTCATCCACAACTATCTCACTAGAAACATTGCACCAAATAATGAATCCACCTCTAGCCCCACTAAATGCCACAAATCATACCACTACTTTCCCTCCAAACAAAAAAGCGAATAGACCGCGCCATTTCCAAACTCCTCCAATTCCACAAGAAGTATGTAGTCGTTCATTACCTCCAAAAAATCTGAACGTACCTTACCAAACTCCACCAAATCAAAGACCACCACCTCCACAAATCCCAATGCCTCCAAATTAGATTCCAAATCACCAAAACCAACCAGCTCACTTTAAGGAACATGGTAGAAAGGAGTATGATGGATATGGAGCCTTTGATGATGCTTACATGAGAGAGGAGGAGCTAATAAGGGGCCGTGTTGATCCAAGGAGGTACTGAGGGTATGGAGAAAGGGGAAAGCGAAACCAAGAAAGAGACATAGGCATCAATACCATCAAATTGAGCTTACCTATCTTTAAGGGTGAAGGTGACCTCGAGGCCTACTTAGCTTGGGAATCATCTTGTGACAAAGTTTTTCAAGTTAATGATACTCGGAATAAAAGAAAAGTTGTTATGCCATAGCTCATTTTGAGGGTTATTCCAACACTTGGTGGGAGTACGTCAAGCGTCTTAGTGATGAATTAGTTGATGGGCAGCCACCCCCTTGTTTTCGGTTAAGGTACTTGATGAGGCAACGGTACCTTCCCGAGAGTTATCGCCATGAATTGCTTGCTAGATTGTACAACTTGCGTCAAGGCAATAAAAGTGTGAAGGCATATTATGATGAGTTTCAACAACTCATGTTGAAGCTTGATCATCGTGGGGAACAAATCAGTCATGACATCATCCGGTTCAAGTGTGGGTTAAAAAAAAGATCTCCACTCATTTGACACTTCACAAATTTGATACCGTTGAGGGTATTTTCCAAGCGGTTCTTGAGATTAAAAGGGAGCTTAAAGAGAGGTCGTCGCTCAAGGAAAGGGGATAATCCATCTCGGGTTGGCCTAGAATCAAGGACGCGGTTCAATCCTCTTCGGGTTGGCCCAAAAATAAGGACCAACCCGCCACTACAAAGCTGCCCGAGCCCAAAATAGTCCACAAAATTTCTCTAAAACAAGAAGTTCATAAGTATCCAAACCCAAAAAGATTCTAATATTTCAAGTGCCAAGGTTGGGGACATAAATCCAATGAATGTCCAAATTAACGCAATGTGATACTGCGAGAAGGGAGATTATATTACCTTGGTGAGGAGGTGGGTCTTAAAAAAGAGGAGGATGAGGCCGAGCCTCAAGATGGAGAGAAAACTGGAAATAAGCCACTTGATGATGATGGTGATGATGATGGTGAAGTTATTTACCCATAAGAAGGGGAGTGTGTTGTTCCAAACTTTGTAGTTAGACGCGCTATGATTAGTAAGGCAATAGACGACCCTAGCTAAAGGGAAAATCTATTCCATACTAAATGCCTTGTAAAGGGGAATGTGTGTACTTTGGTGATTGATAGTGGTAGTTGTGCGAATGTCGTTAGTGTCGCTATGGTGAACTTTCTGAAATTACCAACTACACTTCATACTAGCCCTTACAAGTTGCAATGGTTGAACGAATACGGTGAATTGAAGGTCATGAGGCAATGTGTGATACGGTTTAAGGTAGGGAACTACTAAGACGAAATGCTTTGTGATGTGATACCAATGGAAGCATGTCATTTGTTGTTAGGTAGACCTTGGCAATATGATAGGTCTACCAAACATGATGGGAGGACCAATCGATATTCACTTGAGAAGGATGGTCGAAAGGTCACTCTTTATCCTCTTTTGCCATCACAAGTGAATGAATTACATCAAAAGATGAGAGAGTTGAAAGAGAAGGGAAAGAAATCCAAAAATGCTGAAAAGGAGGGGAAAATTGTGGGTGGGGCATTAGGGATTTTCGGGACTGCCTCAACGTCAAATGGGAAAGAAAACATGGTGATGTTGGCTAGAAAGAAGAAAATCTTCTTGGATTATGATGTGGACATGCCCATGCTTCTTTTGGCTCATTGTTTTAATACTAACCCCACTAATTCTTCTATTTCTCCTTTGATTTCTTGTGTGTTGTAGGATTATGAAGATGTATTTCCCAAAGAACTTCCACAAGGATTGCCCCCGCTTAGGGGAATTGAGCATCAAATTGACTTTGTGCCGGGCTCACAATTGCCAATTAAGCCGGCTTATAAAAGCAACCCTACGAACACCAAAGAATTGCAGCATCAAGTTGAGGAACTCCTCAACAAAGGGTATATCAAGGAGAGCATGAGTCCGTGCGCGGTTCCGGTGCTACTGGTGCCTAAGAAAGATGGAACATGGTGTATGTGTGTGGACTGCCGAGCCATTAATAAGATTACGGTAAAATATCATCACCCTATCCCTAGGTTAGATGATATGCTTGATGAATTGAATGGTTCGTGTTTATTTTCCAAGATTTATTTAAGGAGTGGCTATCACCAAATAAGAATGCAACCCGGTGATGAATGGAAATCCGCCTTCAAGACTAAATTTGGTCTCTATGAATGGATGGTTATGCCATTCGGCCTAACAAATGCTCCAAGTACTTTCATGAGGCTAATGAATCATGTGATATGTGATGAAGCCATTTATTGTAAAGTTTGTTGCTGTTTACTTTGATGATGTCTTGGTCTATAGTAAGTCAATTGATGAGCATGTGATGCATTTACAATGTGTGTGTTTGATGTCCTTAGAAAGGAAAGGTTGTATGCAAATCTGGAGAAGTGCTCTTTTGGTGTTAATGAAGTTGTTTTCTTGGGTTTTGTTGTTAGTTCAAGAGGGGTTGAAGTGGATGAATCCAAGATAGATGCTATCAAAAATTGGCCAACTCCGCAAACCATTAGCGAAGTAAGAAGCTTCCACGGGTTAGCTAGTTTTTATAGAAGGTTTGTCAAAGAATTCATCACCATAGCCGCTCCTTTGACCGCGGTAATTCGAAAAGACCAACCCTTTAAGTGAGGTGAAGAGCAATCTAAGGCTTTTGAAACCTTGAAAGCTATGCTCGTTTCCGCGCCTTTATTACAATTTCCCAACTTTGATAAGACATTTGAAGTTGAGTGCGATGCTAGTAAAGTGGGCATAGGGGTTGTTTTGATGCAAGATTTAAAACCCATTGCTTATTTTAGTGAAAATATCAAAGGAGCAACTTTAAACTACTCCATGTACGATCTAGAGTTGTATACCTTGATTCGAGCTTTGGCCACTTGGCAGTACTATTTGTGGCCCAAGGAGTTCGTGATCCGAACGGACCATGAATCCTTGAAGCATCTTCGGGCACAAGACAAGCTTAACAAGCGGCATGCAAAATGGATTGAGTTTCTTGAAACCTTCTCTTATGTTATTCAATACAAAAAGGGTAAGGACAACGTAGTAGCCGATGCTTTATCTAGAAAATATGTTCTTGTGTCAACATTATCTTCAAAATTAATGGGTTTTGAGAGTTTGAAAGACTTGTATCCCAAGGCCCCTCACTTTGCTCCTATCTTTAGGGAATACGAAGAAATGGGTAAGGACAAGTAGGATTCGACTGGGGGTTCAAATCCCTATGCCAAGTTTGATGGATATTTGTTTAAAGGTAGATGATTGTGTGTACCCTCCAGTTCTTGAAGAGAGTTATTTGTGAGGAAAGCACACAATGGCGGTCTAATGGGTCACTTTGGGATCGAAAATACCCTTGGAATATTGGAGGAACAATTCTATTGGCCAAAAATGCACAAGGATGTGGCCAAGATTTATGGCCAATGCATAGATTGCAAAGGAGCCAAATCGTGGCTTCTATCTCATGGGTTGTACACCCCGCTTCCCACTCATTTATGCCCTTGTCTTGACATATCTATGGATTTTATGTTAGGGTTGCCTAGGACTAGACGAGGTCGGGACAATATATTTGTTGTGGTCGATCGGTTTTCTAAGATAGCACACTTTATTCCATGCTTTAAATGTGATGATGCACCTAGTGTGGCCTCTTTTTTTGTTGATAATGTTGTCAAGTTGCATGGTGTTCCGAGGACCATTGTGAGTGATAGGGACTCTAAGTTCCTAAGTCACTTTTGGAAATCCATGTGGGGTAGGCTTGGAACCAAGTTGTTATTCTCTACATCTTGCCACCCATAAACTGATGGTTAAACGAAAGTGGTAAATAGGACTTTGGATGCTATGCTACGTTCCATGGTAAAAGAAAAATTGACTTCTTGGGAGGAACACCTACCATTGATTGAGTTTGCATATAACCGTGTCATACACACAAGTACAGGAATGACTCCCTTTGAGTGCATATATGGCCTCAATCCCCTTACCCCTTTGGATTTAACTCCTTTGCCTAGTGATGTTATGATTAGCTTAGATGGAAGCAAACGGGCAGATTCGATGAAGAAGTTACATGAGAAGGTGCGGCTTCGACTTGAGAAAAAAAATCAAGACATTGCATGGAGAGTCAACAAGGGGAGAAAGAAACTCATTCTTGAACCGGGAGATTGGGTGTGGGTTCACCTTAGAAATGATAGGTTTCCATCTCAAAGAAAGTCCAAATTGATGCCAAGAGGCGATGGTCCATTCCAAGTACTTGAACGGATCAATGATAATGCCTACAAGATTGACCTTCCCCCGGAATACCAAGTGCACAACACTTTCAACGTGTGTGATCTTTCTCTAGTGGATGCAGTTGAGGATGACCAAATGCTGAATTTGAGGTCAAATTCTTCTCAAGATGGAGAGGATAATACGGGTGTACAAAGCTGTCCAATACGTTCTCGACCATTCACACAAAGTCAAGCTCGGGAGTTACAAAAACTACAAGTCATGTTCATGCAAATGGCTGCGTGTGAGTTGGTACTTGATCCGCCAAAGAGCTTCAACATTTTTAAGTGTGAAAATGAGACTTGAAGTGTAATAAATTACACTATAAGGGCACCCCATGACTGAAGGGTAGGAAGGTCATTTGTCCTTTATTTTGTGTGTAATATAAATAGATGCTATTAGGGTTATTTTCAGCACTTATTTCATTCTTCATATTTCACAACAACAAGTCTTGTAACATTGAATATTTTTCTCTCTCTTGTTCTTGAGAGTAGAACCTGAAATCTATCCAACAAGTGTAGTTACACTTGTGTTGTTTCTTGGCTAGAAACTTGAGATCTTGAGGTTCATGAGTTCCTCTTGGTCTAAGTAAGAACTTGGTACTAAAATCTTTTGGTCTTAGGGTCCTTTCTTCAAGTTAGGGTTCATAGATTCTAAGATATCTTTGTGTCAAGTTACTATCTTTCATTTTGTACTCTTGAAACTTTGTAGTAACTTAGTGAAGCCGTGTGGGGCTGATTTTTGATTCACTATAGTTACTGCCATTTGTTGTTTTTGTTGCTAACATTGTACTCTTTGTAATCTATCATCTTATGTTGTTGAACCATTGTTTAATGTTATTGTTATCTTCTTGTTCACCTTGTGCAGCTACTGTTTTGGTGTTGGTATTTCTTCAAAATTTTGTGATTGTTGTTGTCTTCATATATTGAGGTTGTTATCTTCAAGCTCTCGGAATTGTAGTGTGTTTGGACTGGTTTTGTGGCAGATTTGATACGCTCCAAGTTAGTAGTGTATCAATTTTTCCCATTAAATTCAAGATACATCAAATTATCAAAGTTCTGATCATTCGGTCACTTTTTCAAGTGTCTTATCCTCCAAATTCTGGACTTAGTCTGTTTCAAACCAAATATATGTCATTCATTAATTTGGTCAATCATTACGATCATGAACTAACTTTTTGCCTTTTGAGTGTTTTTCTTTCCTTTTAGAGAGAGGCTGATTTGTATTAGTAGTCAAACTTTCTCGCTTCATAAAGGAAAAGTAATTGCTGGAAGAACATTAGTCTTTCACACGATCTAAGGTCAAGAAGGCAACTATAGATTCATCAGTTCTTTCTTGGGCTAACAGATGACTCTTTCAACTATGGATTGTAGTTTGATTAACACAAAGACTTCATCTGAGCTAATTCCCACCTTTTTGTGGCAATGGACCCAAGTGCCTTGATAGGAAGGGAAATAACCCCAGAGCTCATTATCGGTTTAGAGCAACAAATTGTTGATCTAAGGCTCATGGTGATGCAAAATAGAACACCTTATCAAACTCTTTCAAACATGACTTTGCCTCTTGATGCTCAGCAAAATGGACCTATGCTTCCAACGTAAGAAGAAGTTGATCAGGAAGGTCATTTTGCTCATGCTTCTCAGAATGCCCTTTTTGTGCACATATTTGCTCCTCCAAAGGTTCAGAACATATCCTTGTCACACCAAGTTCTGCCAGTGTACACCTATTCTACCGCTCCACCAGTAACACAAACTCCAGGGTTATATCGCTTAGATGCTAATCATTATGTTGAAATAGAGAATGATCCAAGAGTGTGCATTGATGAGATGGTGAACAGAAATCTCAAGGTCTTGAAAGATGCAATGAGAAACCTTCGGGGGCTTGGGAATAACCAAAGTATAAAGTATGAAGAGTTGTGTGCATTTCCTGAGATTGAGTTGCCTCTAGTTATAAGATCCCAAAGTTTGAAAAGTTTGATGGGTTCGAAAATCCTTTTTTTCACTTGAAAACTTATTGCAAAAAGTTGATTGGTGCGGGGAAGAATGAAGGAATACGAGTCAATCTATTTAGTCAAAGTTTGAGTAGAAAGGCTCTAGAGTGGTATGCCAAGCAAGATGTGACTATGTGGCGCACTTAGGATGACCTGACAAATATTTTTGTGGATCACTATAAGTTTCATATCAATATTATTCCTGACAGAATCTCTATCACAAAGCTAAGACTAAAATCAAATGAGATTTTTCATGAATACGACATATGCTGGAGAGAAGAAGTGACCAGGGTACATCCCTCTATGGAAGAAACTAAAATGATTAGTTACTTCATCCATACACTAAACCCAGAATATTTTGATTGCATGGTAACAATGGTTGGAAATTTTTTTATAAAAATTGTTAAGACTGGAGAAATGATTGAGGATGGCCTCAAAATAGGAAGAATAATAAATTTGATAGAACTACAATCCACTCATAAGGGCTTCCAGACTGGCTCTTTTGGAAATTAAAAGAAAAAAGAGAAAGAAGTAATGGGAGTGATGACTCAAGAAATTTCTTCCAACTACAAGCAGCCTTCTCAATACTATCCCAATGCTCGACATGATCACTATCCGATCTTCAATGCACAAGCAACATATCATGCTCAACCTCCACAGCAAAACTATCAAAATAATGCTCCTCGTGGCAATCATGAAAGGAACCCCCCCAGAATTTTTACGCCTTTGGTAGAATCTTTTACTCAGCTTTTTGCAAGGTTGAAAGAAGCAAAATTACTTCATCCAGTGAAAGCAAAGTTGTGAACAGTTCTGCTAATTGGTATAATCCAAACAAGTGATGTGCTTACCATTCTTGAGTTGTAGGACATGATATAGAGAAATGTATCACTCTCAAGCATAAAATTCAGGATCTGATTGGCAACAAGGTGATAACGCTTGAAGAAGCTCCAGCTAATGTTGATAATAATCGACTGCCCAATCACAAGAAGTAATCATTGGCACCATCAATCAGAAGAAGCATGGATTTTCCTCAAAAGGCACACTTTTGGCGTCCTTCTATCCTATAATTGGAAGTTATTGTTTTTTTTTCTTGTACTTTCCCATTTTATTTCCTTGTAATTACATTCTGTCGCTTTACTTTCTTGTAATCGCACTTTAGGATTTGATTTCTTTGTAACCGTACCCTTTTGGTTGTAATGAACTATGTTCAACCTAATTTCTCACATGAAATACGTAGGCGGATTGTATTGGCTTTGGTCACTTTATCAAAAATATCAAATATCTCTTTTATTTTGTATGAACTACGTTTGACCTGAATTCCTAAGAATGGAATACGTAGGTGTCCTATGTCGGCTTCGGTCAATTCCTTAGATGATTTACCTTTCCACTATTTTGGAACTATATTTTCTACCTTAATGGAATGTGTAGGCGCCGCAATGGCTCGATCATATTTTTCGTAAGATTTTCTTAGAAACTAGGACAAAATTTATGAAAGGATCTAAAAAATTCTTTAAAAGGATCTTCTTATAATTTACATGGAGATAACGTTAAAGTATGTAACTGGGAAAGAAGTTTTTGAGAAGGTCTAAAAAATTTCACAAAAACTTAACATTATCTACAAAGTTGAAAATCAGACGTTGTTGAAATTGGGACATAATTTTTGAAGTTCTCTATGCTTAAAGTACTCCACGCCAGAAATGACTCAATTACTTTGAATTTTAGACTGGGGCAGAATTTTGTAGAAAATCTCAAAAATTCCATATTCGTAAACGTCACAAGTTATAAGTAAGTTCCAGAGTAATATGTTATAGATTGGGGCAAAATTTTTTAGGAAGATCTTCAAAAATTCCACAAAAGTCGTACTTCAAGATTAGAAAAGTTTGTAAATCAAAAACCAATAGGTGCATCAGGAGAGCAAGGCAATACTAACACAGTCAGTCTCTCAAAACTAAGAATTTTTCTTTGGATGCAGGAACAGTAAAGACACAAAGTTGACAATGTTAAGCATGACAAAAGGCATTATTAGATCCACTGTGGTCTTGCCATGACAATCCAGATAATTTCTCTCCTCCATTTTCCTCTTGATTTATGCTTCTATTACTTTGTTATGATCTCTAACACTTTCTTCGATTTTATAGGAAATGATCGATCATAACGATGAAGATGTGGAGATATCATTCAAACTACTATCTCTAAAATCATCATGAGTCAGACAACTTCATCTTTATCTTTAAACTCTATTTTTTATACTCCTGGATTAATTACAATAAATTATCGTATTATTAATAAATATTGTTAATTTATAAAGGTGACATTATACTAGATCACCCCCTAAGAAGTGACATAACCAATCCCTCAAAGTTTGAGGATTCAATCTAGAAGCTCAGTACATACACGGGTCCTTTTAAGGATTTGTAATTCAGGGGAGGAAGTTCAACAAATCAACTTCTATCCTTTGTTATATGTTAGGGTTTTCTACCCTTCAAGAAAATTACTTGATTATTAGCCCATTTGAGGTGACACATCTTATTATATTCGGGTCATCCACCCTTTTAAAAAGACATATATTATTATATTTGGATTTTTCATCCCTTAAGAGGATGCATTGGACTATCACTTTATTTGAGACATCTTATTATGTTATGGACCTTCACCTCCTCAGAGTGACGGCTTATTATGTTATGGGTAGTTACCTCCTTTAGAGTGACATCTTATTATGCTGATCGTCACCTCCTTCAGATTGACATATTATTATGTTATGGACCGTCACCTCCTTCAGAGTGACATCTTATTATATTATGGGCCGTCACCTCCTTCTGAGTGACATATTATTATGTTATGGACCATCACTTCCTTCAGAGTGATATTTTATTATATTATGGACCATCACCTCCTTCGACGTCATCTCAACCTACTTTAGTATGACATACTAAAACAAGGTATGCACAATTGCCCTTATATTGCATTTGCTACTAATAAGTTTTGTGCAGGTGATTATGAGCCATGTTGGACCGTCACTCTATTCAAAGTGGCATATTATATTTAAAGTGGGTCGTCCGCCCTTCAATGGGACACGTTAGATCGTCATTTCGTTCAAAGTGTCATATTACATTTTAAATGGGTCGTCTGTCCTTCAATGAGAGACGTTGGATCATCACCCCTTTCAAAGTGGCACGTTATATTTTAAATGGGTCATCCGCCTTTTAATGAGACACATTAGATTGTCACCCCATTCAAGTGACATGCTACATTCAATATTGGTCATCCGCCTTTCAATTAGATACGTTGGGACGTCCCCCTCATTCAAGTTGCATGTTCCATTTAATATTGGTCGTCCGTCTTTCAATGTGACACGTTGGGCCGTACTCCCATTCAAGTGGCATATTATATTCAAAATAGGTCTTCGGCCTTTCAATAAAATGTGTTAGACCATCACTCCATTCAAAGTGATTGTGCAAATTGATTCATTAACTATCTCAGCACACCATGTTCAAACATGTTTGCACTAATTTACGCTTGTGTAACGCTACATTTACAACTAATCGTTTGTTTTAGTTGTTGTCGAGAGCATCCAAAAGGATGAAATTCTTAAATCAAACCCACATTTGTGGACGATTCAAAAAGGGATGTAGCACAATGTGGAACTTTTTCTTAGCAGTGAACTAGAACATAGTCTGAAAAGAAATTTCAAACTTTTTGGACACGAGCTAAAGGACGACTTCCGCCACCATCAAACCATACCCCTATTAGAAGACATGTGGGATAGTTTGAGTTATTCTGGTTTCAGTTTCACTTTTAGGATACTTCTAAACTCATAGTGAAAGTGACTTTCTCTTTCCTTCAAATTCGAGTGATAACGCATTTAGAGTTTTGGAAATTATGTTTAGGTAAATTCTTATCTATGGATGTGAAGGATTCCACATTCATGGTTAAGAGGTTATAAGCCTCTTTTCAATAAGCTCAAATAACTTATCACTCATCTCGAGTCAAAGATCGTTTAAAATAAAAAACTATCTTTTCCACCGATTGAGTCAAACTACAGGCGATCTGATTTCCTGAATCATTGGGATATGTAGGCTGGGCTCTATGTAGAAAACTCGACTGCATTCCAACTTTCCTTCAATCCTCTTATTCCTTAGCTTTTCGGTTTCACTAAAATTCGAAACTCAAAATAGCTTGTGAATTCTTTGAAAATCATGCTTTAAAATCAAGCGTTATGAACTACAAGTAGCTTGAATTCTCATACAACCTGAGATATGTAGAAATCTCGATACCGAGGTCCGACCATATCTCTCCGAACTCATGCAAAAACCAATCTTATCTAAGAGACGAATTTGTGGTCGGATAAAATTAGAAACATCAAACTCCCTTTGTCTAGAATTACTTGCATCCATCCTAACCAAAGGGAGGGGGCAGTTGTTAACACCTAATTTTTTCCCTCCACATTCCAAATTATTTTTTAAATTTCTTAATTTTAAATATTTTTAAAATATTTATTTTAAGTTATTTCGAAATAAATTTCAACTCTACCTTTTGAATTTAGGTGAAATTAATATATTTAGTGTTTAATTATACATTATTATATAATTTCAGTTAAAGAAAATGCTTTAGAATTTATTCAGAGTGAAAATTTTGATTAAAGCGCAAATATTTTACTTTTTCCTAAGATTGATCGAAAATAATAGATTAATGACATGATTAGTTTCTTAATTTTATTTTATTATTATTTTTTTAAATAATTGTGCTTTCATTAAATATTTATTTTAAAATTATTAAATTTGAGAAGTTCGTTAAGTTAATTAAAAGATAACTTCGTCTCAATTTTATCCAAATTTATTCAATTGTAACTATTTCATTAATATATAAAACAACCTTTCCTAGTTTTGGGCCAGCAATTCAACGGCCCAATTCCTCAAACCCTTCCCCTAAACACCACAGCAGCTAAATTCAACAATTTCGGCCACCAGCCCACTTCATTTTTGCCCAGATCACCCAGCCCAAGAGAAATCCCAATTCTCACCGCCCCGGCCACTGCCTGACCGACCCGGCCCAAATTCGTTCACCCTTATAATTTTCTCCTTCACCCACAGCCTTCAACAAACAGCAACAATAGCGTTATCATAAAAAAAAAAAAAAGATGCGTACAATAGCAATAATACACGTACAATAGCTCAAACAAACAATAACCACCGACATCTTCAGCAAACAGAAGCAATTTCAACGCAGTAACAGTACAACAATGGCTAAAACAGCTCAGCAAACAAGGTTCCAATTGCAGGTCAAACCTATCTCTAATTTTAAAATTCAAATCTCAATTCGTTTTTCCTTTTTACCGCTCCGTTTCCCCCAAAATCAGTTGCAAATTTCCTATAAATACCCATGTCTGTAGAGTGAAGGGGGAGGACTTTTTGGAGAGAAATTAGGGATTTTGGAGGAGCGCTCCTCTAATCTCACGTAACCAAGAAGTTCTCGGTGAAATTAGTTTAAATTCGTTGAAATCTTCTGAATTTCCACGATAACGATTCAACGCCGGTAAGTTCAGGTCAAGTTTTGGTGGTGGGAATCCGTCGTGATAGACTCGTAGTCCCGGTTCCTGCCCCGGAAAAGGTAAAAACTCTATCTTTTTACATTTCCTCTTCTTCGTGATTGAAAGTTACACCATGAAATTCTATTAGTATTTTGATTCTCATTGTTGTTGCGAGACTGGTTTGATAATGGAATTTATGTAAAGATTTCATATTGATAACTTTTCTTAAAAGTGATACTTTTTTGACGTGTGACGTTTATGGTTTTGCTTGAACATGTGTATAATGATGGGTGAGGCGTTCTGATTTTGAGTTTTTAATTAATTTATTACCATGTTGTCGAAAAGTTCCAAATTTTATTAGCTTTGAAGAATTTTTTTTTTTCTCTTTTGGTTTTGTGTTGGTCAAATGCTAAATGAAGTCTTTTTGTCTTTCTGGTTTACCTATTCTTTTGATTATAAGCATGGTAAAAATTCGGAATTGGAAGTTTTTGAAATTTATTTACTGAAGTCATGTTGTGTATTGATCGATGATAAGCGTTGGGTCTGTCGATTCAAGTTCATATACGTTGGATGTAGAGATTCATTTGGCGTTCATCTGGGCTAGGCATTTTGTCATTTTCATTGTGATTGTTTATACTGTGAAGTTAAATTACTCGAATCGCTTTGGCTTAAGTCTAATGTCATGCTAGTAATTTCACTGTTAAAGTTAGGTTATGTATGTGATACGCTTGGGATTTTTTTTAGACTTCACTAGTCTAAGATCTACCCATTTATGAGAATACAAACAATAAGTTGTAAGATTTCCTTTCTCCTGCCAGTAGTATTTTCAAATCCAATTAAGGCTCATTTGCTCATTTTCTTTCTAGAGTCAAAATGTTTTATGTATATTTAAGGAACTAACTTTAAATGTTTCATCTTTCTTTAAGGCCATAGAGCATTCTTGTTTGAATCTTTTTCATTCGACTTTGCTGCCCTCACATACATGTCATGTTATGTTCCTGGGAATATTAAAAAGGCACGCGTGTTCAAGAAAAATAGCAGAGCTTATAACACTTATCTTATTGTGGGCATGTTCTAACAAATGATTACATGATATGTTTGGTTTGAAATTAAGCTCAGATTCTTCTTAAAGTATTTATTTGTTTCTAATTCTTTTTCCTTTGCTTAGCCTTGGGTGAATGTTCATCTTGGTCCTTTTTTTGGATGTTATTTCGTAATTCATTTTTGTTATCTTCTTGGTGTTCAAGTATATTGGATAATGTTCATGTTAGTTATTAAAAAGGATGTACTTTGCCATGTAAGTAATACGGGGCTCCTATCTGGTCAAAATTATTTAAGTGATGAAATATTCGATCGTCGGGTAAGAATAAGAAGGCTTAGTCCTTTCTCCATGTTGGTTTGCTTGTGCTATTTTGAATATTCTATATTTTTAAATACGATCTATACCTTAAGTGTGCGATTATCATAGTTTGTTTAAGTTGACATTTGGTATACTAATTTGCTCGTTTTATTATTAGTAGACACTTGTTAATCCTTATCTTTTCTTTCTTTTGGATGAACTCATCTTGAACGAGTCCGATCGGACTCCTCTTATCCTTGCATTCGAACGCCGTCGAGTCGAGCCTTATTAAAGTCCAAAATTGGACTGATATACACATGATAGCACGTGTATACGCTGATATACGTCATGTATACGAGTCGTAGCTGCATACCATCATACAATGTACAATGACATATGGGGAGGGAATATGCTGATTTCTATGTTGATATACAATATATATGTGGAGATTTACAGAAAAACGCAAGGTTGAAGGGCTGGGATATACAGTCAGCTCAGTATACACTTTGCAGAAATGGACCAAAAATTCATAATTCAAAGCCCAAAGCTGGGCAGCCTTATTAATGGACCAATTAGGGGCCCAATTCCTATTCTTGTATTTTTTTTGTACTAACTTTTTAATCAATTAATCAAGGTAAATTCCCTATGATGTTGTCATTTTTATTTTATCTTAGGTTTCTTTCATTAATGCACAATTTCTTCACCTAATTTATTTTGTCTAAAACGGGTTAAATTAGTTCCATTGATTTTCTCCTTAAAACAAGTCTTTTAAAGATTAAGTGTGTTATTTCAAAATGTCATTTGTTATGTTCATATAACTAATAGTCGATTTGGATTAAAGGAACTTTCTTCAAACTCGAGAAACTAAATTTTCTTGAAATTTAACTTTCCATTATTAATAAGATACCTGTAATTTAATATTCCCTTAACATTTTTCCAAAGGCATTTTTATATCAAAATTATCTTTTCTATAATAATTAATAATCCTACAAAAGCAAAATTCATTCTTCTTCCTAATTTTGGAAAATTTTCATTTAGTTCAGTTTAAGTAAATGATTATCTCCTTTGAATAAATACATGTCATTTTAAATGTTTAACTAAATAATTTTAACATTTTCTATAAAATCAAGTCTTTACAAAAATTAGCTGCTTTAATTAGTCAAGTTAGTTCTTATTTGGTACACCGTTTTAAACGGACGCTTCTAAGTGCCTTAGAAACCTTCTTATGGTGTTAATTGAACCCTTACCATTATCTCTAATTTTAAAAGTTTATTTTTGTTTTTGAAACTTTGAAATCCTTTTATGTTGTTTTTGTTGATTTTTCTATAAAAATTAAGTGGCGACTCTGTGAATTTTCTTAAAAGTATTTCGAAATTTTCTCAAATCTTTTGAAATAGTTTAAGTAGGTAAAAACCATTTTCTATTTTGAAAGAAAATCGAAAGGGATAAAACAATTGGACTAGTTTTAGTGGTGCAATGGACTTTGAGAAGGCCTTCGAAGCCTCCCAGTGTAGCAAACCAGAATGGAAAACCAATAAAAATTCTCCTGGTCCAAATTTATATGGATGGATCGCTCGGGGTGACTATTATACAACAAAATATGTTGTAGGAGAATACCTGCGTGGGAAAAAGGAGAGTTGCAGAAGACTGTATCATCGAATTCTAGCCAATTTGGCCAATGAAATTGACTAAAAATATGAAAAATTTGAGTGAGCTGCAAATTTGAAAGTGTGTTCAAAAATTAAAATCCGCCAATCATTATAATGAACTAGAGCTGGACACTTTGCTAAATAACTACAACTAGTTAGAGTGGCCTGAATGAAGACCTACAAAACGCAGGATTAGAACTCCAAGGAAACAACTTTACTAGCATCGAGGATTGGAAAGACGTACAGTCAGGAATGAAACTTAAACCAAGAACTTCTGCAGTAAAAATAAGGGAAGCCAAGGCGTCAATTTCTGAAGTGTAACTTGCATCCCATGCCTTCTATTTGTAGTTTTGATCAGGTTAATGGTTGTGGAAATAAAATGGTCTGAAGTTGGATAGAAATCCTATGTCTTTTTGTTTCCACTGTCTTTGACCTAACCAGAACTACAACCAGAAGGTCTAGATGCAAGTTTAAATTAAAAAATTGTCACCTTGGCTTGATTCCTTATGTTTACTTCAGGAGTTTTTGGTTTAAGTTTCATTCCTGATTGTCCATCTTTCCAACCCATTGGTGCTCGCAAATCAGCTTTGTTTGAGCTCCGATCCTGCGCTTTATGGGTCATCATTCAGGCCACACTAACTAGTCGCAGTTCCTAGCACAGTGTCCAGCTCAATTGATACAAGACTGTATGTGTATCAAGAGACTCCAACCAACACAAGATAGGCCTCACACTTGATGGTATTGATGCCTACGTCTTTCTCTTGGTGTCGGTTTTCCCTTTCTCCATACCCTCGGTATCTTCTTGGATCCACACGTCCCTCTCTCATATCCTCTTCCCTCATGTAAGCATCGTTAAAGGATCCATACCCTTTATTATTCTCTTTACCATATTCCTCAAAGTGGACGGGATGATTTTGGACGTTTGGGACTTGATTTGGAGGGATTGAATTTTGTGGAGGTGGTGGTCTT
The DNA here is from genome assembly GCF_002878395.1 of Capsicum annuum. Lineage (NCBI taxonomy): Eukaryota > Viridiplantae > Streptophyta > Magnoliopsida > Solanales > Solanaceae > Capsicum > Capsicum annuum. The sequence goes on along the minus strand of NC_061114.1, from coordinate 133,073,466 downwards.
TGGTTTAGTGGAGCTCGGAAGGGAGGGTTTGGATTTAGTGGAGGTATTGGACGTCCAAGTCCTTCTTGCAGACTTGAGGAGTTTGGGAATGGGTTGGTCTATTGGAGTCTCGGGTTAGGGGGTTATGAGTGGTTTGGCTCGCGGCATTTAGTGGAGCTAGTGAAGGATTTGGCAATTGTGGCCATGTTTCGGGAGTAAAGTTAGCGAAGGAATTTCTATCATGTCCACTTGATGAAACATGTCGAGGAGTAGAATGGTGAGAGTTTCTTTGACTCTTCACTTGTTCTAACCTCCCACTAATAGTAGTCACTTCTCCCCTTATGGCTCCCACTTCTGTACTCAACCTTTCAAGAGTTTGGATTATAACCTCAAGAGTGACCCTCATATTATCCATTTTATTAGAATCCATGGTTTGAGACGTGGATCCCTCCATTGTCAAGGTATCACCTACACAAGCAACAAACAAGTTAGTTTAAAACCCCTCTCCCCACTCACACTTTCTTAGTTCACTCACACTCAAGCTCCACAAGTATTGTAGATTGGCTAGTAACCCGTGAGTCCTTAAGGTATGAGTATGCTCTTGTCTCGAATGGATTCTTATTTGAAACTCAAACAATTCTCGTCGGACTAAAGCCAAGAGTTACAACGTATTCAAACAAAAAAAGCACACAAACAAATGTTGACACGAACATAAGGTTTCAAAGGACTAATTGACTAGCTAGTAGGAATGTACTAGTTGTTAATTAATTCTCAAGTCAATTAGAGGAAACTAGGAATCAATAATTAGAAACTAGAACATCCAAATTTAAGCTTAATTACCATGTGAACAGTAACTAGGGTGACATGGTAGCATGTCATTGGCCGCGGTCCACATATGTTGTTCATCAACTTGAAGTCTTGGTCCCTTTATATCAGTTGTAATGAATGACTTGTTATTGGGAGGGAAACATAAAGTTTTGTAACTTTTTCAAACTCTAAAGGTGATGGTTGACTTTACTAGTTCCATAAGACAAGGTCCCTTGTTTTAAAGAAAAGTGGTTGTCAAGTCTAGAAAGGTTGTGTTGGCAAGTCTTCTCACAAACAACTTTCCAATTTTATCTTACAACGTTTTTGGATCTATTGCTCTTTTAAGACATAGGATGAAGATAAACTTTAAAGATGAATGCAACATCAACACCTTTAAGAAAAAAACAATAATATACGACAATGGGCACTCCAATGCCCAGCATAAGTCACCACACGACCAGCCTTAAGTTTTCACAACAACAAGTCACTTTTTTCTTTTGCTCAACTTTAGTTTTAGACACTTTTGTATTGATGAGAAAGAAACCAACACAAGAAACAACTAAACAATTAAAATCTTTTGTAGATCTACAACCAATTTCGACCAGACAACAACACAACACAATTTTCTTAGCCAAGAACAAGATGGGCAGATTTTTTTTTCTTTATATATGTATCAAGAGATTCTAACCAACACAAGAACAACAAGATGAAAAATAAGTTGCTAGTGAATCGAGATAGGCCTCACATGGCTTCACTAGACTTTGAGTTTGTGTTTTGATCAAGAAAATGAGATGAATAATAAGGCAACAATACTAGTGAATCGAAAGAGACCCACACGGCTTCACTAGACTTTTAGATACAACAACACAAAGTTAACAAGATTACAAAAGAGATAGAAACTTGACACACAATATTCAATGATCTAAGAACCCTAACAAGATAAAGGACCCTAAGATTAATGAATTTCAATACCAAGTTCTTACTTGGACCAAGAGGAACTCAAAGAACCCCAAGATCCTAGTTTCTATCCAAAAGACTACACTAGTATCACTCTACTAGTGAGTTTTTGGAATTAGGGCTTCTCCAATGGAAGAGAGAAGTTCCAAAAATATTGAAAGTGTTTGTTGTCTTCCAAAATATGAATGAACTAAGACAAAATAACCCTAATGTTATCTATTTATATTACACCACAAATGCAAGATAAAATGACCATTTAGCCCTTACTATTGGGTGGCCTTGGAGTGTAAGTTTATTAAACTTCAAGGCTCCTCTTCACACTTAAAAATATTTAAATCATTTGGTGGGTCAAGTACTAACTCACATGCGGCCATTTTCATGAACATGGCTTAGGGTTTTTGTAATTCCTGAGCTGGACTATGTGTGAATGGTCATGAACCTGTCGGATAGCTTGATAGACTCGTATCACAAGTCCACTTCACCATTTTTCTTTTCAACAAGTGATGGAATTTCATTACACTTACATTTTTAAAGCTCATTCGATTTTTTCATTTTTCATGTCACTTTCATTGGCTAGATTTGCCACACGTTCCTTGCTACCCTATGTTTCTCTGATAAGGTTCGAGTTGATATATAGTCTTTAGCACCTCCCCTTTCCCTCACAGATATTCTCCCAAAGCACCTTCTGCTATGTAATCATCACCTCGAGCAACCCAGCCATATAAATTTGGACCATGGCATTAACTATATTGATTTCCATTATTTTTTGCAGCAGTGTGTGGCCTCAGATGACTTTCAAAAGTCCATTGAACCCTTAAAATCAATCCAATTACTATTGAATCTTTACACTGCCACCAAAAACTCAATCTCTTCTCCAAACTTGACACATAAACATTAGCAGAATTATTATTTAACATTAACAGGGTATCGACTCTACCTACTTGGCCCCTCAGCTTTATCAGTCAGAACCTATCAATCTTAACTGTAAAATGCAATATTTTTTTTGAATGATTAATGCCTAACTATTAAAGAACAACATTCACAAAATCAGTGTACTCTATGTGTGTTTTCATAATAGCATGACCAGTAATACATACCTTCCACATATGATGTGGTTCCATCTACAAGTAGCTTATTCCTCTGAACCTATTTTTACTCTAGTCTTTTATGTTGATCTGACAAAAGTTTATCCACTTTCACTTTTTTTTTCGGAGACATCTTTTATCTACAAATAAGAGAAATACAAAAGGAACATTACAATTGATGTTTGGATAATTTAAAAAAAAGATAACACAAAATTTAATAAATACAACGCATTACAACAAACATTCCAACAGGTGACCCATCTGTTGCAAAAATTCTCTATCTATTCAACAGATGAGCCATATATTGTAATAGGTGACACATCTATTGCAAAAAGTGATCAATATATTGCAACAGATGGGTCATCTGTTGGAAGAAATTAAACTAGCCTTGCTAGTGGTTTGATTTCTTCTAACAAGTGCTCCATCTGTTGCAATAGATGGGTCATCGGTTGGAAGAGCTATTTGAATTTAGTCCAACAACTGAATTCATCAGTTGCAACAATGGGGAATCTGTTGGATAACCTATTTTAATATCTTCCACCATATGTTCCAACACCACCAATACCAACAACAACATCAACAACAACATCAACAATAAAGAAACAACACCATATGTTCTAACACTATTAATAACACCAACACCACATATTCCAACATCACCAACACCAACACCACCACCAACATCAACAACAACAAAGAAAAAACAAAAGACAAACAAAAAAACGATATTGCCAACAAGGCTTTTTAAGTTCTCCCAACAGATTACTATATTTTAATAAAAATAATGGTTCGTTCATTCAAGACTTAAAAGACACCTTTCCTTCAATTTTCTCAATAAATAGGATATGAGTAATGGGTAAATAAATAAAAATAATAGATGTAAATAAATAATTTAAATAACCAATGTAAATATATGATTTCACATTTTCAATTTTCATCGTAGAAAACATGAAAAATTTGATGAAACATGCAAAGAAGAAGATGAAAAGGCAAGAACAATAGTGAATCATACCTGCTATGTCAAAAGCAAAGGGATTAAATAGCAATTTCAGTCGAGAAAAGATATAAATTGGTTGAGATCCGAAAGGATCCTTAGGTGAAAAAGGAGAGAAAAGAGAGAAAAAAAAAGGAGATGGTTGGGATTACCCTAAAAAGGAGAGAAATAGAAAGAAGAGAGATGAATTATTTTGTAATAGATGGCAACATCTATTTTGTAATTTTCAACAGATAAATCATCTGTTGCAATAGATATCTTTATCTGTTTGATAATTTCTAAAAAATAAGTCATCTATTTCAACATATGTCATTGTCTGTTTGATAATGACGAACAAATAAGTCATCTGTTGCAACTCGTTGAACATCTATTTTAATAGATGTCTATAATTGTTTAATAATTTTCAATAGATGTGTTATTTGTTGCAACAAGATAATCCTATATTTATTCAAATCAAATGATTATTTAAAACATATAAATTTTTTTAGCTAGAATTAAGGATAAGTTCATAGGTTCAACTATAATTTTAATTGACGTCGTTGTAATTGCATGACGTTGGTATTGTGTTCGTCCTGGCCGAAGTCATCAATTGATCAATTTGAGTTGAAATGATTCATATCAAGTGATTGTTTGAAATATCTAAATTTATTTATCAAGAATTAAGAATGAGTTCATTGGTTCAACTACAATTTTAATTGATGTTATTATAATTGCATGATGTTGGTATTGTGTTCGTCCTGATCGGAGTCATCAAATGATCAATTTGAGTTAAAATGATTCATATCAAGCGATTGCTTGAAATGTCTAAATTAATTTATCTAGAATTAAGGATGAGTTTATGGGTTCAACTATAATTTCAACTAATATTGTTGCAATTGCATGGCGTTGGTATTGTGTTCATCCTGACCAGAGTTATCAATTGATCAATTTGAGTTGAAATGATTCATATAAAACAATTGTTAAATATGTATAAATTGATTTATCTAGAATTAAGGATGGGTTAATTGGTTTAATTATAATTTTAATTAATGTCATTTCAATTGCATGATATTGGTATTGTGTTCGTCCTGACTGAAGTCATTAATTGATCAATTTAAGTTGAAATGATTCATATCAAGTAATTGTTTGAAATTTCTGAATTATTTAGCTAGAATTAAGGATGAGTTCATAGGTTCAGCTACAATTTTAATTAATGTCATTGTAATTGCATGGCGTTGGTATTCCGTTACTCCTGATCGGAGTCATCAATTGATCAATTTGAATTTAAATGATTCATAGCAAGCGATTGTTTGAAATGTCTAAATTTACTTAGCTAGAATTGAGGATGAGTTTATTGGTTCAACTACAATTTTAATTGATGTCGTTGCAATTGCATGATGTTGGTATTGTGTTTGTCCTGACTGGAGTCATCAGTTGATCAATTTGAGTTGAAATGATTCATATCAAGTAATTGTTTGAAATGTCTAAATTGATTTAGCTAGAATTAAGGATGAATTCATTGGTTCAACTACAATTTCAATTAATGTCGTTGCAATTGCATGACGTTGGTATTGTGTTCGTCCTGACCAGAGTCATCAATTGATCAATTTGAGTTGAAATGATTCAGATCAAGTGATTGTTTGAAATATCTAAATTGATTTGTCTATAATTAAGGATGAGTTCATTGATTCAACTATAGTTTCAATTGATGTCTTTGCAATTGCTTGATGTTGGTATTGCGTTTGTCCTGATTGAACTCATCAATTGATCAATTTGAGTTGAAATGATTCATATCAAGTGATTATTTGAAATCTCTAAATTGATTTAGATAGAATTAAGGATGATTTCATTGGTTCAACTATAATTTCAATTGATGTCGTTGCATTTGTATGATATTAGTATTGTGTTCATCCTGATCGGGGTCATCAATTGATCAATTCAAGTTGAAATGATTCATATCAAGCGACTATTTGAAATGTATAAATTGATTTAGCTAGAATTAAGGAGGAGTTCATAAGTTCAACTACAATTTCAATTGACGTCGTTGCAATTGCATGATATTGGTATCGTGTTAGTCCCGACCAAAGTCATCAATTTATCAATTTGTGTTGAAATAATTCAAATTAAATTATTATTAAGTTAATATTAAATCCATTAAAGTTCCAATTGAACTTATTAACTGAAACTATTTTTAGTGAAGTTAATTTAATTTATTATGAAATAGTTAAAATTATCTCTTTTAAGAAATTAATTAAGATCAATTCAGACTAAATTAACATTTTCAAAACTTTTCATTCTTTTCCAAAATGCAAATCAACCCATATAAATAATCCATTTGCGGGAAAAATATTTAATCATTTCAAATCTTGAGTTCTCTGTCTTCTCTTTCTCTCTCAATAATACAAACAACTACTACTCAACATATTGCTCAACCTTTCACAATAGATCAATTTTCTTCCCATATCCAACTATATGATTGTCATTTTCGACTTTTTTCTTGCTTGTATCCATTATTTTCTCTCTTTATAGGTAAAAAGTTTGAGAAGAGTTCTATATTTGCTATTTTACAGAGTTCAAGAAGAGTTCTGCATTTTTTATTTTTTCTAAAAATTAGGGCTTTTTAGTTAATGATGAAAAATAAGAATTTTAGTCGTATTATCTATGAGAATGGGTTAAGAATTTTTAGCGTTGATACTAAAAACGTAGGAAGAACCCAAGTAAATTCTAGTTTTTACCGCAGTGTTCTGTTGACTGTCGTGGTAATATTGGATGTCGTTTGTGGTGGTGTTGGTGGTCTTGTTATTGGTGGTGTTGGTATTAGTGGTGGTATTGGTATTGGTATTGATGGTATTAGTGGTGTTAGTATTGGTATTAGTGTTATTATTGGTGGTGGCATTGTTATTGGTGCTGGTGTTAGTAGTGGTGTTAGTATTATTGGTGTTGCTGGTGTTGGCAGAATTGGTTTTAGTGGTGATATTGGTATTGGTGTTGGTGGTAGTGTTGGTGGTGGTTTTGGTATTGGTGGTATTGGTGTTGGTGGTGTTGGTATTGATATTGGTGGTGTTGGTATTGGTGTTGGT